>NW_004955615.1:146529-251433 GCF_000276665.1 Chinchilla lanigera
AATAAAATCCCCTTGCTTTTTGCATGAGAGAACGTCTCTTGGAGTCTTCCTTCACGCGGCGAGTGTCTCGACCCTAACAGTATGAGCTTGTGTTCTCTAAAATCAAAGAAATAATTCTCAGAGCAATGGTGATTAAGAACAGAATACATTTGTTAGGGCAGAAAGAAAGCTTCTGCCTGAGAGAGAGACAGAAGGGTTCTGACTGGTTTCCTGAGCATTCTAACTTTCTGGAGCAAAACCATGAGGAGAGGTGTGTCCAAGCGGGTGAAAATGAGAAATCACAAGGTCAGCATGACATGGGATAAAACTATGGTCAACCACTAGGTTTAAATACCTCATTACTCAGGTAATACTGATTCAATTGGTACAAATGGGGCAGGCAGTCTGGCAGCAGGCTGGCCTGAAATGGAACAGGGTTTTCTCTGTGGGAGGTGGGTCATGGCTCATCCCAGCTTTCCTAAGGTGATAAGCAACTATGTTGAATATTAATATCAATCACATTTGTCTATCCTTAGGAGAAGAGTGTGGTGCACTCATTTCATCTTTTGTCTTGAGGCCTGGCCTCGGTGGAGGTGTCCATCTCTTCACAGTTGCAGGGTATCCCATTTTT
The DNA here is from genome assembly GCF_000276665.1 of Chinchilla lanigera. Lineage (NCBI taxonomy): Eukaryota > Metazoa > Chordata > Mammalia > Rodentia > Chinchillidae > Chinchilla > Chinchilla lanigera. The sequence goes on from NW_004955615.1 coordinate 147,140, forward strand.
CTGCACTGGCTTCTTTGGGGCTCGCCCTGTCTGACTGCCTATAATATTCCTACCTAACGTAGCTGTCTCTATCAGCCTTTATGCCAGTAGTATGTACACACCTGAGCATAGAGGCAGATGAACATAAAGAGCCAGATGCTGCATGTTTCCTGCAGAGTTTGTAGAAGGGAACCCTCTGCCTCTGCTTTCCAGCTCTTGCACTGAAAATAAGTGTCATTTGCATAGTCTGTTCAGCACAAATTTTGCTGACTTCACATTTTAAGCGGCCCGCTTTAGGACTGTTAAGTGTCAAAATCCCAGGCCTTGATCCCCAGCACTACTTAGAATGAGAATTACATCCAGGTCTCAAACTCAGATGCCTGCAAACTCAGGTTCCTAAGTGCAAGAAGCCTGTGACGTACCTGTGAATTAAAAGAACTTTGTCCAACCATAATTATACTTGTCAACTGTGTATCCCCAGTGTGTATTAAATGAGGTGTCTTTAAACAAGAACACCCACAAAGCAAGGTTTTGTATTGATCCTCTGAGGAGACTACTACCAGAGGCTCAGCCCTATCTTTCCTGTAGGAGAAAATTGCATGTTCAGTTATTAACTATTCTAGTTAGGGGGCTGGGGATTTAGCTCAGCGGCAAAGCGCCTGCCTGGCAAGCGCAAGGTCGTGAGTTCGGTTCCTGGTACCGGAGAAAAACAAAAAAAAAAAAAAAAAAAAAAACTATTCTAGTTAGTATTATACATCAGCCATGGTGGTGCAGCCTTGAATCACAGCACTCAGGGAGGATGACATAGGAAGCTTGCAAGTTTGAGCCCAGCCTATAGAGCATATTTCCTTTTTTATTTTAATTTTTTTGAGTCAAGGTCTTATTATGTAGTTTATGTTTACCTGTAACTAACCATGGAGCCCAGGCTGACCTCAGCCTCTCACTGAACTTCCTGCCTCAGCCTTCTGAGTGCTGGGATTCAACGTGTGTGCCACCATGCCCAGCTTTGAGCCCTTCCTGGGCAACTTAGTGAGACTCTTGTCAAAAGAAAAACTAGAAAGGGTTGGGGTTGACGTGCAAATATAAAGGCACTAGATTTCATCCCCAGTAATGGAAACAACAAAAAGATGCCTTCTAAGAACAATGAACATCAAATGTGTACAAAAATATATTCCAGTGTAGTACACACGAATATACATACACAAAGTATATAATATCTCACTTAATTCATTTTTCAGACAGAGTTTCACTATGTAGTTTAGACTGCTTTGATCTCACTATGTAGCCTGGGCTGGAATCCAACTCACAGTGATCCTAGTGCCTCAGCTTCATGCATGCTGCGATTACACACGTGCACCACCACCACAAGGATGATCAGAAAATGCATGCTTGGGGGAATGTCAATACTTGCCAGCATCTCAGGTGCAGAACATTGCACCTGAGTCACCTCACCCCTCTGAGTTGGCCACACCTGCACTTGAGGTGGGCAGGACCCTAGGCTTCATCAAGGCCCCAGGGCGGCATGCTGTGACTGACCAGTGAGGCTGAACAGAGGGAGGGCTGTAGGACAGTTGCTCCCCACACACCCCAGTCTTCTGATACCCAGGGCAGGGAGGGTGCTGCTCGTAACAACACAGTCGAGGTTGAAGATCCCTCAAGCAAGTGACCCAGTCTGGGTCAGGGCTTTAAGACCCTGGGCCTCGCAGGTCTTTGGCTTCTCACTGAAGAAGGTAAACACCAGAGTCCCATGCAGGAGAGCTGCGCTACTCTCTGGGTTGGTGAAAACACTCCGGGGTGGCTTGAGGTGGGGGTGCTTGTATTGGGACGTGCTCACCCCACCACACTGTCCACCTTCACGGGGTCCACTTTGGGCTCCTTCTGTGCCTCAGATCATGAGCTCTTGCCTAGCACATCCAGGCCCTCAGCTCAGTCCCCAAAATGGCAAGAAATAAACAAGAGAACAAAATGCTTAGGCTGATATACACCTCCCTCTTAGTAGGTTCTGTTTATGGAACTAAAACAGTTACTGAGATGGGATGAAGCAGATAGAATCTGAGGAAGGATTGTGAGTAACTGCATGTGAGAGAGTGTGTATGAGAAGGGGCTGTGCATGGTTGTGAGTGTGTGTGTTTTCTCTATGGGACACTGAGGCTTCTTCCCCTCCAGAGAGCAGAGATTCTCAATGTCCATTCCCAAGTGAGATGAAATTCGGTGCACGCCCTGCAGTGGTCTGAGGCTGGTGAACTCTTTGAAGCCTTTTGTTTCATCATAAAAATGCCAGAGATGTTTGCACTCTCTCCATGCACATAAAAGTTCCCTCCACCTGGCCCAGAGATACTGACATTAAGGAACAGACACAACCCTCCACATCCCTGGAGGATTAAATGTTCAGAGCAGGGCCCCTCCAGGTGGCCAGCCAGGCTGATTTGCTCGTTCCCGTGGATGTTTCCTTTCTCATCCATTGCCTTTGACTCTCTGTGTCATTGTGAACACTGAGGTCCCACTGCTGCAGAAATTTGTCAGTCAATGGTGACTGCCCCAAGTCCTCTGTAGGTCCAATGGTCAAATGGGAAGGCTGTCATGCCTGGACTGGCCACTCTGGGCCATGTGCTGAGCAAATAAGAGCAGGTGTCCCAGTCTCAGAACCTCTGGCAGCTGGCTTCTCACTGTCTTGAAGAGGTAGACACATTTCAAGATCACCCAGTGGCCCCTGGAGAGGGATTTCCAGACCAGACTGCTATGGTGATATTCGCCTGTGCCCGCAGGATTCTCAGCTGACTCTGGGCCAGATTTGCAGCAGGTCACCTTCCTGTTGTTACCCAGGGTGGACAATGTGGGTGAGCTCCGCCTGTGGGCACTGGAAGGAGACCCAGAGTTCTTCCCGGAATCTACAACTCACAGTGTCCCAGGTGCCCTCGAGAGGTCACTACAAGCAGTGTAGCACAGCGTGCTCCACTCTGCCCACCTCCCTCGGCTTGTAGGCTGGGGTGAGGTACGGTGGGGTGGCCTGGGTAGGGTGGGTCGGGAGCGCAGAACTCACCCCCGCGGGAAGCAGGGCTGGACCACTCTGAGCTCATGGAATTTCACCCAGTTTCTCATTCCAGTCAACAAGGGTCTGCATTACTTTCCACACCTACTCAAGGATTCTACTCAACCTCTAAAACCAGTGCCTGGTGTTTTAGCCAGGGGCTCCAGGTGCTGCTTCTGAGGAGGCAGGGTACCCATCCCAGGCCCCACCAGAAACGTTTCTCTCCTCCAGCCCGTGAGCAAGCAGCTCCCTCCCACGATGAAGAGTGCCCAGGGACCCACCCACCCATGCACTTCCATCTTGCACCCCATGTTCCCACCTGTCTGTCCACCCCCTACCTCCTCTTCCTTTGTGTCCTTCCTCTGAGCCCTGCTGTCCCTGCTCCTGCCATCCACTCCCGCCTGCCCAGTCTCTCCCTCCATGACTGCGCCATGCCCTTGAGCTCTTCCCGGGCAAATGCACCCTTTGGACAGTCAGGGTCCTCTCCTGCCTCGCTGCTTTCATCCCTGCTGCCCTTGCCTGGACCTGCTTCTCCTCACACTGGCCCTGACACGAGACCCGCTGGGCTGTAGGGGCGATGAGCAGCAGGTAGCAGAGGGATTCTTTCCAAGCCTCAGAGTTCAGCCCTCCCCACTAGGGACTCTGCAATGCTAATCCTCTGCCTGGAAGCTCCCACCCCTAATTCCTTCCACCCCTTTGTAAGTTCTTATCTGCCCCAATCCTTCCCCACAGATCTCCTCCTCAGAGAGTCTCTCACCAGGGTGAGAGCAAAATGCACATTTCCTTCCACAGCACCTTGACTCTGCACTATCCATGAAATGGGAGCTAAGGAATCTGAAACCGACTCCCACCAGGTTTGTGAAAATATTCTGATCCTCATCCCAAGGAAATAGCACCAAGAAAGTGGAAAGTCCTGTGGCCCGGTCTCTAACTTACCAGTTCGCACAATGTACATGGCTAAGAAAAATTAAGCAATGAGTGCCATGAATTTCACTTCAAATAATTGCAGAATCTGGATTCTGCTAAACCAGAGCTGGCAGGAGCAGGGACGTGTCTGCTCTGTCACCCTCTCCCTTTGATTTCCTGGCACATACATTGCCTGGCAGTGGAAACAGACCAGGTGGGATGAGCACTCACTGGTGTTAGCAGTGATTTGCAGATTTCTTGGGCTGTGAAATGCCTTGCTGGATACAAATATAGTGTAACCTCATGAAGCTGCAGTTTAGTGTTTAGGGCCTTTGTCATTGCTAAATTTTTCTTTAGAATCTACCTCATGCTTGTGCACAGAAACCCTCTGAGTTTTGTGTAAAGCACAGAGGTCCTCCGCAATTCTTCTTTATGGGAGGTTTGAAAATAGCAATCTGAGAGCCTTGTTCAGTTCTTCTCCCTGCTGATTAAGGCTGCACTGTGACCCATCACTGCAGATCAGCAGCATTACAGCATCATAAGTGCCTATTTATACAGCATGTAGCAGTCTCACCCCTTCTTTATTTTGTTCTCCTTAAAGCCCGAGGATGTCTAAGATGCTACCATGACCCGTACACCTCCTAAAGATTTAATAATACAAAGTTTTACTTAGTAGACCTAGCACATTTAGAGCTTATGAAAATGCATCTTTTTTTTTTAAAAAATTTTTTTTTTGGTTTTTCTCCGGTACCGGGAACCGAACTCACGACCTTGCGCTTACCAGGCAGGTGCTTTTGCCGCTGAGCTGAATCCCCAGCCCCTGAAAATGCATCTTTATAGACATATTTCTGATCACATCTGAAATTCATTGCTTTTCACAATTCCCAGGTGCTGTAGGAACACAACCCCCATGAATTTCAGGGCTCCACTGTTCATGGATGAGAAGCTGGTGGAGGTGGGGCTTGGAAGATGGAGAAGTATGTTTGGAAGGGGAGAGCAGATAAATGAGCTCAATAGAAGAGGAACTGTTTGGGGAAGGCAATGAAGACAAGGTGTTGGTTTGTGCTGTGCAAATCTGGGGCAGGGTGGTTACCTGAGATCAGTTCACAACTGTGGTGTGTGTGGCTGTGGCCAGATTGGTAAACTCAGGTTTTCTCATCTGTGAATGGGGTTCATAGTTGTATCTGTTCATCATTCATTCTTGGAGGGAAGTTCTACCATAATGTGCAGTCTGGATTGAGGATTTTGGCTGTAAGATTGTAAGAAGACCTCTCAGACTCCTCACCGTCTGTGTTCCTGCAATGTTCCTTACTCTTACTCTCTTGCTTGTCTCTCCAGTGAATCTGGGGAGGATTTGTCTCCACTGTAATGCCCAGTACTTCCCAACCCCAGCATAGCCTTGTCCTGCTGGTCCGTGATGCAGAAATCAATGGACCATAATGACTTCCTCTCCTCCACACTTTGCCTCTGTGCCTGCCCTCAGGGAGCTGTGTGGCCTTGGGAAGATGACCTACCCTTCCTCGGTTTGTCCTCCACCCAGACCAGGGATTAGCTCCTTCCTAAGTAGCTTATGGCCATGTGAGGTTAATGCCAGAATTAATTTAAGCAAACCCTAGTGTTGTCCCTGGGAATGTACTGATGTCATCGAGGTGTGGTGGCTACACCTCTAATCCCAGCACTCTGCAGGTGGGTTGGAGGGTCCTTGGGAATTCAGTGCTGGCATGGGCTACATAGTGAGTGTAAGGCTACCCCAGCCTGAACTACAAATGAAAAGCAAACAAAAACAAAATATTCAGTTTTCTGATATCTTGCTCTGAGGACTTGTGTGTCTGGCCCTGACATCTCACTACAGCCCTCAAGGCCATGCTACTGTTATCATCTCCTTTCTTGTAATATCTCACAGTTACAAGTGATAAAGCAGATTGTCTGCTTACTACAAACTTCTAACTACAGGAAGATCAACCCCTTCCTCTCTTCCTCCCACGTCACAGCCATTTCCTGTAGCACTAAGAGATTTCCAGTGAGGAGTGGTGAAGTCTCTGTAGCAATGATACAGAGCATTTTCAAGTTCGGATGAAAAATGCTGAGCTGTAAATATTCTCACCCCATTCTCACATAAGTTCAAGCCCAACATCTACTACACACATAGAACGTTTCTCAGCAAACAAAATGAAACAAAATGTACTGAAAGGACATAGCCTGGTGTGGTGGCTCATGCATATAATCCCAGCATTTGGGACACTGAGGCAGGAGGATTACTGTGAGTTCAATGTCAGCCTGGGCTACAAAGTGAGACCCTGTCTGAATAAAAGGTATATAATGACATAAACCAATGCACAAAGCAAGATATAAGGGGTGAAGGCAAATGCACACATCTATAATCGAAACAAAATTCTAACCCTGACTTTGTATATCCAGCCATAGTCCAAATGGAAGGGATGCTGAGGCAGGAGAATCTGTCATTCAAGGCCTGCCTGGGCTTCCTATTGAGTTGAAATCCAGCTGGGCAAAAAACCAAGACATTTGGTCAAGAACTATACCATCGGGGCTGGGGATTTAGCTCAGCGGCAAAAGCGCTTGCCTGGCAAGCACAAGGTCATGAGTTCGGTTCCCGGTACTGGAGAAAAACAAACAAAAAAGAGCTATACCATCAACAGTGTCCTAAACCTGTCTTTTGGAAGAAACAGAAGCCACAGAATCCACAGTTCCATCTGTGTCCTTTGTCTCCACAGGACACTGGCAGGTGTGGGGGAGGTGGGGCATCCTCATGGAGGCCAAGGTTGACCAGATGCAGACTCAGGAGACAGTGCCCAGGCTCTGGGAATCCCAGAGAACCAGGATGAGCATCTCCTCCTCTGCTCCTCCCTCTTTCATCCCCTTGCTTGCCACACCCTTCAGTCCCAGCTCCTCCCTTCCCAGCATGCTCATCAGGCCCCTCCCTCTCTTTGCAGTTAATCCTGGTGATCCTATTGTCTCACCTTCTGAGTGCTGGGATTACAGGACAGCACCACCACACCTGACTCTTTTAGAGAGATCTTTTCTCAAAATAAAAAAATCAATACAAGGGCAAGGATGTAAGCGCATGCCAAGGTAAGCCCATGCAAATGTACCTGGTTCAAACCCTAGTCCTGACAAAAACAAATAGGGGAAGAAAGCCCACAATAGAGCTGTGACACAGCTAAAGTGGTAGCAGTTCCTTGTGCTCAGACCACAGCTCCCCGTATGAGATGAAGAGCAGAGTTCCTTGGAAAAGCAGGAAATTCTCCATCTAGGAGCCCAAATGCGGGAAGGCCAAGGTCTGAGGCAGGAGCTGTGGGAGGAGGGAGCATCGATCGACCTGGGAATGGAATGTGTGGATGCGTTGCAGCTATACTTTTTCTTCATCCCTTGAGTAGCAGAAATTGCCCCCGTCCATGCAGCATACTTCAGTTTGTTGATTGCCCAGGTAATAAAGTTCCTGCTCCAGTTTCGGTTGTTCCTGTCTTTTAAAAACAGCTGGTCACTGTGTAGTACAGCTGGTCACAATGACAAACATTCTGTAAACCAATCCCCAGTAGACAGCCATTCTGCCTCTATGCTTCCTGCTTGCACTGTCCTATATGCCCTAAGCCACCAGCCCTAAGGGCATAATATTTGAAAGGAATCCCAATCAACACCCATCAGCATATATAAATCTGCCTCCAAATTCTGAGCATAGTTTTGGTGTTTTGTTTGCTGTTGCACTCTTTTGCCTCATTTTTACATTTTCTTCTTCCCTCCTTCCTTCCTTCCTTCCTTATCACTATTGTGAATGGAATACTCTAACCCTCAAATACGGAGCTTTTGTCTAAGTATGTTTTTTGAGACACAATCTTCCTTATCTCTGAACTTTTACTCAATATTATCAACCTGCCTCAGCATAAAGGGTGCTGGGATTACAGGCGTGAGCCACTACACACAGCTAAATCTTCATTTTGAGATGAGCTACGGAGTTGCTCAGGCTGAGCAGGAAATCGACATGCTCCTTACTTCCCAGCCAGTGATGGGATGACAGGGAAGGGCCACTACACTGAATGTTCTGAAATTTTAAAAAGCAATTTATGTCTTTGTATATATGTAATGACAACACTAGTATTCATCCTGAAACAGCATTTCTCTCTCTCTCTCTCTCTAAAGTATTTTGCTTCTTTATTTCCATCTTTCTTTCTTTTTTCTTCCTTCTTGCTTCTTTCCTTCCTTTTTTATTTTTTGAGATGTGGTCTTACTGTATATTTCAGGTTGGTCTTAGACTCATTGTGTAGCCCAGGATGAGGCACAAGAACAACAGTTCAAGTCCCACCTGAGAAATGTAACAACTTCACCAGGTCTCAGTCTTAAAATAAAAAATGGGGCCAGGGATGCAATTAAGAACAATGGCTCTGCATTCAGCAGTTAGACCTCAATCAGTCAGTAAGGCAATCAGACAATCATTCAATATTAAAATTCAAAAATAAACCAAACATATGCTGAAGTAGTAGATCAATGCAGAGTCCCTAAATTCAATCTTAGGACCACCACCACTGAAAACAAAATCAAAGTTATGACAGTGTTATGAAAACAATGATGTCACCCCACAGGGAACAGAAGAGAAATCTCTGTCAATAGTTGACTTGGAATTTTGCGGATCATGTGTCAATCACCATGGCAGGGAGGAGCCAGTGAGGGTTTGAGAGACGCTCAAGGTGAAGGTCCACAGAATTGGGCCCCAACAAGAAGGGGAGGTAAGCAAGGAGCTGGACATTCCCATTGGGGCCCTGTGAGTAACCCAACATAAATAATTACTCTGTTATTGAGGAATCAGGTCTGAGGACTAGAAGACTTTTCTCTGAATGAGGCTAAGAAACTAAATGGGAGTTGCCACAAAGATCCATGGTGACATTTTTTACTCCCAGGAGTAATGACTGAACCCAGAAAGTTCTGAGCTAAATCCTGAGAACTTTTAAAATATTTGAGACAGGGTCTTAAGAAGTTATGCAGACTGGATTCAAACTCATGATCCAAGGGAGCATATGGTGCTGCACATCTGTAATCCTGGCTCAAGGGAGGATGAAGCAGGAGCATGACCACGGGTTTGAGACCAGCTTGAGCTAGATAGTGAGGACAAGACCAGCCTGACCTATACAGCCGATCAACGTCACAAGACAGAAACAAGAGCAAATTCTTTGTGGTCTATGTGTCTCAGCCTCAAAGTTGCGGGCATTCTACGCTTGAGTGACAATATGCAATTCAATGGTGACTTTGTTTTGTCCTTTTGAGACAGGGTTTCACTATGCAGTTCAGGCTGCTTTGAACTCACTTCCTAGCCTAGGCTGTCCTGCAACTCATGGTGATCCTGATCCTTCTGCCTCAGCCTTGTCAGTGCTGGGATTACAGGTAAAGAACACCACCCCCAGCTACAGTGGTGACTGTTAAAATTCAACACTATCCCTGAAGGCAGGGATGGACACTTAGTCTTTTGGGCCACAAGAGAAAAGAGGTGTTGCCAATGGGATCAGCAGAGTGAGCTGGCTTGAGATGGTGAAATCTCCAACAGAAGCTGCTGTAGAGCTGAGATCACAGCTCCTATGGGCAGAGGAGGAGGGTCACACATGTCCAAGTCTCCTTGGGGAGTTTGGAGAGGAGGAAACATGAGTCCAACCCCAAGACCCAGTCATCCTAGTGGATCTGACCCACAGGATTGGCCTTTAATATCAGGGTTCTTCCAACAAGGGGTGTTTCCCAGGCAGGATGGACCCACAGGCAGTGGCCAGAGCTTTCAGTCTGAAAGAGAAGAATATGAGGCTGAAGAATGCATCGTTTGAGTGAAAATAAATTCAGGAATTGAGGTGTACTAGATGTAAATGAACTAGAGGACTTGTGACTTGTTCTGTGTTTCATGGTACTGGCAATTAAGGCATGAGCCTCGGCACTAAGCTGCATCCCTTTTCAGTGTTTTCTTTCCATAAACTATGGTGTTACTTCATCTCCACTGAATGCCCACCCCAGCAACCCCTGGGAGGTAAAGCACTTTGTCTGCAGAGCCAAGAACCAAAAAATAAGTCTCCTAGATCTACCCATGACCAGTGTCAAGGATTTTGGTGTCAGGTTAACACCAAGGGCCCCAGGGAAGTTTTCCCAATAAACCTCACTCTTCCAGGACTTGGTGTGGCCTTTGTGGCACAGGATCCTGTCAGCAAATGTTTGCTCTCACAGCAGCCCTCAAGGACTCCTTTCCTCTGAAGCTTCCTATTTCTTTCTCACACCCTGGGTTCCCCAGTGGCTCCCACAGCAGGCACGGTCAAGATCATAGCTCCTGAACTTCAAAAAGAAACCCTATGTGAGACAGTTAATTTCATCCATGCATTTCAGGTTGGCAACTTTAGATTAATCCAAAAGAGGGGCAGAGAAGTGAGGAGGAAAGGCTGAGCATAAAGGTCTATACCAGGGGCTGGGGATTTAGCTCAGCGGCAAAGCGCCTGCCTGGCAAGCGCAAGGTCGTGAGTTCGGTTCCTGGTACCAGAAAAAAACAACAACAACAAAAAAAAGGTCTATACCTATAACCACAGATTCTGGGAAGTTAAATCAAAGGATCATAAGTGCAAGTAGAGGCCAGATATCTAGAAGGACTTGGTCTGGAAACAGAAGTTTCTGTGGCTGCAGCTCAGTGGGCTGGTTCTACACTGAGTCCCAGTGACGAAGGCATGTTAGGAAGGGGGAGAAATACCAGGAAGCATGGAGGGAAGCAGTGGATGGAGAAACCAAAGGATGGGAGGGAATGAACAACATGGAATATCTCTATTTATTGCCAGGCGTTCCTGGGGCCAAACCACATTCATCAGACAATTCACGGACTTTTTTCCCCAGTGACTGCAGATTCATGATCTCTGAGCTGGAAACCAGGTAAAATAATCATGGCAGAAACCAGATGATTCACATGCAAATCTCTTCATTTCTGACAATTTCTTCACATCCATGAACTCATTCTTCTCAAGCCTGAATTGACATCTAACAACTGGGATTCCTACATCTGCTGCCCTCTAGGTCCTCAGTTCACAAAGGTGACTTCTCCTCTTATGTCAGTGATTCTCTAAGGTGCCTGCTTGCTAGCCCACCTGTTCTTTTCTCACTCACACTGAAAGAAGAGCTCTGTGTTCCTGGGTCCTAGAAAGAAGCGTATGATAGGTGCACTCAACTACACGGGGATGCAGCCCCAGCATGGAGTAGGGTGCATGTTATGGAATTTCCAGGTGAAACAGAGTTGTAAGTGAACAATACAAAACCAGACTCTCCTGGGATGGTTTAGTGGCTTCATGATTCTACTCAGTGCTTCATGAACCTGCTTCAATATCTGCTGAAGGGCACCATTCCATGGAACATAAACCTCTGGAGGAACTGAGTACATCTCCAGGGTTAAGTTGCTCAGCTTGGCAGTGTGGCCCAGAAGCATCTTCATGGTGTCTATGGACATGAAATTCCTCATGAAGCAGAAGGTAGTGAGCTGGGAGCAATAGCTCAGTGAAGGCAGAAAGTCACAGACCTGTTCATCTGTGATGCCACAATTTTCCAAGTGCAGGGTGGTCAAGGTAGCTGCAACGTTCTTGAGAAGAATTTGGAGGGGCTCAGGGCTAAAATCAGTCAGCCGAATACAACGTATTTGCAAGACTTTCAGCTGTCTCGTCTGCTCAGCCTGGGGCAGCTGGATCCAGTCAGAGTGTGAGAGCTGGCAGTGAGTTAATGAGAGGGTCTCCAGTGGGGACAGGAGGCACCTGCAGAGAGACCAGGCAGTTAGATCTGCATTTGGTGGGGCAAAGTAGGGGGTGGACGGAACAACAAGATGGTGTACCAAGTGTCCCATGAGTCAGCTTAGTCTGGTGCGGATTTCCCATCACCTGCTTGAGTGAATCTTGGATCTCCACACTCCCCTCTCCTCACTCCCAAGCAGAAAGCACAGCACTTTCCTGATGAGGGCAGCAGGAGCCAGGCAGGGAGCAAACATCAGGCAAGATGTGGCCACAGATACTGGGCTGCCTAAAGAGGCTGCCAGCAGTTTGTGTCCCTGTTCCCAGACCTGCACCTGTGCTCCTTGCCCTCAGCCTCAGACCCCTGAACCTCCATCTGGTCACCAGCCTGTCCTGGGGCAGAGGCTTGTCATGGGGACTGCTGGGGGATCAGAGAGGGCTTGGCATTTCTCAGCACCTTCCCCCAGGAGGGATTTCTGAGGAAGAAGTCACACACTGGCCTCCCTCTCGCTGACCCCTTCTCCTGGCATCCTGACATGGTGGCCCTCTCCCATCTGGTAGCTTCAATAAAGTGGCTCAGGGGCACCATGCTGTGGGACTGAGGAGTGAAAAAGGCTGTGTGTTGGTGCTCTAGTGCTTGATGCCTGTCACATCTCTTGGGTGCACACTATGGTCACTAGTCTTTCTAAAACAGAGAAAGGCTGTTGTGAATACGGAGAGAGCTCCACATCTTACCTGAGTACCCGGTCCAACTGGCCTTCCAGGAAGTGAACAGTTTCCATATAAATCTCTTGCAGACAGTGAAGATTAATAAACTGAGAGGTGATTTGGGTAAATAACTGTTCTTCCTTCTCTGGGGAAAGGATGGCCGGCAGAGAGACATCAGAGAGAACGAGTTTGTGAAGATTTCGCATCTGACCCAGGAAAGGGGCAAACTCAGCCAAGGTAAAGAGTGTGGAGCACTGACTCACACACACCTCCTGCACAGAATCAATGTTCAGCATTTCCAGAACTTCCATGACAGTTTTAAAGCATTTGGCTGTAACACCCAGCCTGTCACAGTCCAGCTGCACCAGATCTCTCTCCTGTACCCACTTGAGAACAGAAGAGTCCACTGGGCTCATATACCCTTGATAGAGCCACTGTTGTAAAATGACCTTGAGGGGCTGCTTTTTTGCTCCCCTTGACCCAGTCTCCTCTGTTTTTCTCCTCTTCGTGGCATCTTTGGAGCAGATTTCCAACTCTTTTCCACCCCAGACTCTCCAGAAATTCTGGTGCTTGACCCGCATATCTAGCACTTGCAGTCTCAACCTCCTGTGGGTGAAGCAGAAATGGGTGTGAAAATTTAGGCCGGGACCCAGTTTCCTGCTGTGCCTTCCTCATCTCTGAGGTCCGTGGTTATCTCTGCTACTCTTTCTATGCTGCAGTTCTCTGCTTCTCTTTTTGTCCTTACATCATCACGGTCCCGATTCCCTGTGCCCGTGGGAGGAGTAAGAACTTCTTGCTCCTTTCTTTCACAGTGGCCTCCACCCTCAGCTGAGCTCCCCATCTGGCAGTGCCCGCCAAGGTGGGCCAGCAATGCCTGAGACTTCCCTAATCCTCTGCCAGGCACCATCAGAAGCCACTGTGTCACCCTTAGCCCCCACTCTCCCTGACGCTTTCTGCCATTCCCTGATTCCAGAGCCCTCCCTCCAGGACACCTGGGTTCCACTCACCTGGAGCGAACCTTCTGGCTCAGCAGTACATCAAGCCCATCCAGCACAGCTTGTAGCATTCTTTTTTGCATCTGGCCAACATCCACCTGAGCATCCAAAATCTCTGTTTTCATCATACTCATCAGGGCTCCCAGGGGCAGGCAGGGAAAGGGCCAGGACAGCACCATGGCCTTGAGGACCTCTCCATGTCCCTTGGTGAAGGCCTCCATGAACACTACTGGAAAGAGCGCCCCTGGCAAATATTCCAGGGCCTCCATGGCCAAGGTCTTGTCCCTCAGCAAGCTCCGAACTGCCAGCTTCTGCAGTAGGGGTGGGGACTGGGTGTTCATCCTGGTGAATCTGGAAGGCCAAGAGTGCTGGGGATACACTAAGGAGAGAGAAGTCCTTTCAAGCAGGGCCGAGAAAACCCTTCTCACCCTTTAGGAGACCAACCTACAGCCAAAATGTTCATGGTCTGACAAGAGTGGAAGTGTCCCCAGTCTGTCCCACATCTACTTTGCCTTCTGGTCCCAGAGCCTTACTTCTGCTTGTAGTCAGCCCAGGAAGAGTGTCTGATGGCTCCAGGATGAATCAGGGTAGAGGAAAACCCACATTTCCTATCACAGCACCCAGACTCTGGACCGTCTGTGAAAGGTGAGCCAAGGAATCTGAAACTGACTCCCACCAGGTTTGGAAAATATTCTGATCCTCACCCCAAGGAAATAGAACCAGGAAAATGGAAAGTCCTATGGCCCAGTCTCTAACTTATCAATTCCCACAATGCACCTGGCTAAGAAAAATTAAGCAATGAATTCTCATTTCAAATAATTGTAGAACCCGGAATCTCCTCTTAAAGAGGAGCTGGTGGGAGCAGGGACAGGTCTGATGTGTGTCCCTCTCCCTTTGGTTCCAAAGCCTATACATCATCTGGCAGTGGAAATAGACTGAGAAGGATGACACTCACTGGTGTGAGCAGTGACTTGCAGATATCTGAGGCCATTAAGTACAGTGCTGGATGCAAATATAGCATAACCTCATGAAGTTACAGTTTAGAGTTTAGGGTCTTTGTTATTCCATAGTTTTTCTTTAGAATCTAACTGAGCCTTGTTTCAGAAACCCTCTCAATTTTGTGTAAAGCACAAATGTCCTTTCATGGGAGGTTTGCAAATAGCCAATGTGAGGGCATTATTCAGTTCTTGTACCTGCTGATCAAGGCTGCACTGTAACCCAACTCTGCAGATCACCAGCATTCTTGCTTCATAATTTGTTGCTTATACAGAATGTATGTGTCTCATGTTTTCTTTATTTTGTTCTCCTTAAAGCCCTAGGATCCCTAAGATGCTACCAAGACCCGCATAACTTCTAAGCATTTAAGAATACAAGGTTTTAATAAATTACATAGCTGTAGTAGTCATAGCACAATTAGGGCTTAAAATATGATTTTTTTTTTTTGTCTTTTTGAGACAGGGTCTCACTATGCAGTTCAGGCTGGCCTTAAGCTCATTTTGAAGCCAAGGCTGGACTCAAACTCAGAAGTATCCTCCTACCTCAGCCTCCCAAGTGCTGGGATTACAGGCGTGCAACACCAGGCCCAGCCAAGGCTTAAAATATGAAAATGCATATTTATACACTCGTTTCTGATCACAGCTGAAATTCGTAGTTTTCCAGAATTCCCAGGTGCTGTAGGAACATAAGCCCCATGAATTTCATGGCTTCACTATACACAGATCAGAAGCTGGTGGAGGTGGGGTTTGGAAGATGGGGAAGTATGTTTGGAAGGGGAGAGCAGATAAATGAGCTCAACAGAAGAGGAGCTGTTTGGGGAAGGCAATGAAGACAAGGTGTGGTTTTGCACTGTGGAAATCTGGGGAACAGGAGTTACCTGAAATCAGTTCTTCACAACTGTGGTGTGTGGCTGTGCCCAGATTGGTAAACTAAGGTCTTCTCATCTGTGAATGGGGTTCACAGTTGTACCTGATCATCCTTCATTCTTGGAGGGAAGTTCTACCATAATGTCTAGTTTGGATTGAGGATTTGGGCTGTCAGATTGTAAGGAGACCTCTCAGACTCCTCAGCATTTCTGTTCCTGCAATGTTCCTAAATCTTTACCCTCTTCCTCATCTCTCCAGTGAATCTGGGGAGGATTTGTCTCCACTGTAATGCCCAGTACTTCCCATCCCCAGCATAGCCTTGTCCTGCTGGTCCATGATGCAGAAATCAATGGACCGTAATGACTTCCTCACCTCCCACTTTGTTTCTGTGCCTGCCCTCAGGGAGCTGTGTGGCCTTGGGAAGATGACTTACCCTTCCTCAGTTTGCCCACCACCCAGTCCAGAGGATTAGCCCCTTCCTAAGTAGCTCATGGCCATGTGTGTTTAATGCTAGAATTAATTTAGGCAAACCCTGATGTTGTCCCTGGGAATGTACTGATGTCAGCTAGGTGTGGTGGCTACATCTCCAATCTCAGTACTCTGGAGGTGGGGATGGAGGGTCTCTGGGAAGGCAATGCCAGCCTGGGCTACATAGTGAGTTTAAGGCTATCCCAGTCTGAACAATAAATAAAAATCAAACAAAAGCACAATAACACTAAGTTTTCTGATATCTTGCTCTGAGGACTTGTGTGTCTGGCCCTGAAATCTCACTACAGCCCCCAAGGCCATGCTGCTATTATCAACCCCTTACTTATAACCTCTCTCAGTCACAACGGATAAAGCAGATTGTCTGCTCACTACAAACTTCCGACTCTACAGGATGGTCATCCCCTTCCTTTCTTCTTCCCAGGTCACAGCCATTTGCTGCAGCACTAAGAGATTACCAGTGAGCGGTGGTGAAGTCTGTGTAGCAATATTATAGAGTATTTTCAAGTTAGGGTGAAAAATGTTGAGCTATAAATACTCTCACCATCTTCTCACACAAGTCAAATTTATCACTTAGGGATGGCTATGGGCATGAAAGAGATCGAACTTTTTATTTCTTTTTTTGCAACAGAGTCTAGCTGTAGAATTCAGGCTGGCATTGGACTCACTATGGAGCCTTGGTTAGCCTCAAGCTCATGGGGATCCTCAGGTCCCAGCCTCCCAAGAATCCTGGGATTAGGCCGGGTGTGGTGGCACACGCCTGTAATCCCAGCTCTTGGGAGGCTGAAGCAGAAGGATCCTCAGAAGTTTGAGACAAGCCTGAGCTACAAAGTGAGCTTAAGGCCAGCCTGAGCTGCATATACAGACCCTGTCTCAATAAGACAAAAAGAAGAAGTGCTGGGATTATAGGCATGCTCGACCACACCTAATTTATACACTTTTAAAAAGATTACATAGAATGGTTTTCAGCTTTTTGAGGAAAAAGTACTTCTAACTTATTCATTCATATG
Source organism: Chinchilla lanigera (assembly GCF_000276665.1). Lineage (NCBI taxonomy): Eukaryota > Metazoa > Chordata > Mammalia > Rodentia > Chinchillidae > Chinchilla > Chinchilla lanigera. The sequence continues at coordinate 163,850 of NW_004955615.1, forward strand.
ATTAGAAAGTTGATAATAATTTTTGATAACAGAAGGGAAAATATTTTATAATCCCACACACAGCAGTGGTGTTGCAGGGACTTCATTCCAGCATATATGAGACTCAGGGTGATCAGAGGTTCCCACTCAGCCTAGGGAACTTGATGCATTTGAGAGACAAAACAAGTTTGGAATGTAATGAAATTTGGACCTAGCTAAGGTTACATGTTGACAGAAACTTCTCCTCAGATGCCCCAAAAATGGTAGGTGTGGATATAATCAAATGTTTTCTCAGCTCTGTAATAAACTGACTTCTCAGAATAATAAACAAACCATGAGTGGTCACACAACCAGGTAAACCAACCACGCTGGATGCAGAGGCAGGATGATCACAAATTTGAATACATCCTGGAGTATGCAGCATCTGACAATTTGTACAAAAATGAAACAACCACTAGGCTAAGATGTACCTCAGCGCAAAGGTCCTAGGTTCAAATCCTGACATGAAAAATTATTAATAAATTAATGCATTTATTATTTTTTGTTTGTTTGTTTTTCTCCGGTACCGAGAACCGAACTCACGACCTTGCGCTTGCCAGGCAGGCGCTTTTGCCGCTGAGCTAAATCCCCAGCCCAATGCATTTAAAGTTAGGGGTTGATGGACAGGTAGGGTAGAGCATGCCTAAAATCCTAGCACTTAGGAGGCTGAAGGGGAATTACTGTGACACTGAGGCCACCATGGCAAGTAAAGCATATTCAAGAACAGCCTAGCTGGGCATGGTGGCTCATGCCTGTAATCCCAGCACTTGGGAGGCTGAGGCAGGAGGATCGGATCGTTGCAAGTTAGAGACCAGCCTGGGCTACAAAGTGAGCTCAAGACCAGCCTGAACTACATAGCGAGACTCTTTTTTAAAATAAAAAAAGTTGAAAAGAAAAAAGAATAAAATTGACAAACCCTTAGCCAAACTAAAAAAAAAAAAAAAAGAAAGAAAGAAAGAACAGCCTGAATTATGTAGTGAGACCATCTCTTAAACATACAAAAGAAGAAAACACAAACAAATTCAGGCCAGGCATGGTGGTGCATGCTTGTAATGCCAGCACTTGGGAGGATGAGGCAGGTAGATCTCTGTGAGTTTGAGACCAGCCTGGGCTACAAAGTGATGCAAGGCCAGCGTGAACTGCATGGCACAGACCCTGTGTCAAAAAACCAAAAAAAAAAAAAAAAAAAAGATATTTACTGCAAGAATCAAATTATTTTAGATGAATGCAAATCTGTACATGAAGGCAAAATCTAACCTCACATCTAATCATCTGAATCTGCAGAAAAAGGAACATTAAGGGCATCTTGGGCTGCAGGTCACGGTGGAGATTGGCTAAGGGCAGAGGGGTGCATGTGCTGTGGAGGGCAGTGACTCACCAGGGCTGGATGAGGTGACCGGGTGCGCAGGCTCCCAGGAATCCAGGCAGCGACTCCAGGCTTCAGGATCTTGGATGGCTCCTCAGAGGCTTTTATTGAGTCCTGATTCTGCCTCCCTTATCAGATAGTGCTTTCCAATCTGTGTTGATTCTGAGCCTCCACCCAGGTAATCCTAGTGCTTCTCAGCTTTTTCCAGGTTAATACAGAGATAGGAGGAAAAATTCCTTTTTTTTTCCTTTGGTCTTTATCAGAGAGGGTCTCGCTATGCAGTTCAGGCTGGCCTAGAGCTCACTTTGTAGCCCAGGTTGGCCTCAAACTCACAATGATCTTCCTACCTCAGCCTCCTGAGTGCTGAGATTGCATGGGTGCCACCACCATGCCTGGCTAAAAGTTCCATTTTGAAAACTGAGAAATAGACTTGGAAATCCAGGGCCCACAAACTGATGGAGTCCACATCATTTTGAGTTCTACTCTTATGTGACTGCCATAGCTCTGTGTTTTATATGTTCAGGGCAATATCTGCTTCTGATACTGGCAGAAGAATATCAAACCTGAAAATCTGTGTTTAGGGGATCTTTAGGCACATAGAAATTATTAAAATATTCCAGATTTAGAACAACTGTGTAAGTCAGTAATGGCATTCTCAGGGTAGGTACAACAGCAATTTCCATGTATCAGTAGTGTCTTGGGTTCTGTGTTTCCTGACAGCAGATCATGTGTCCACTCAGGGAGGAGAGGGACCACCTAGGGTCTTGAAGACCTGGGTGAAAACCAAGCCTGGTGGCCCCTGCCTGTAATCCCAGCAGTCTGCAAGGGATAGGCAAGAGTACTGCAAGCTTGAGCCCAACTTGGGCACGTGACAATTTAGTAAGATCCTGTCTTAAAATTTAAAAATTTCAAAAGTAAAGGGACTAAGTATGGTGTCACTTCCTGTGATCCCAGCACTAGGGTGGCTGGGTCAGAAAAATCACTGTGAGTGTGAGGCCATCCTGGTCTATGTGGAGCGCTCAAGGCCAACCTGAGTTACATGTGAGACCTCTTCTCAAAAAACAAAACCAAAATCCAAAAGGCAAAGTGTTGTGAATGTATCTCATTATAAAGGCCCAGGTTTCCTTCTGCAGTACTGGGGTAAAAAGAACTAAATGAATTCTCATTATAGGAAATCAGGCTTAAATTATGATGTGAAGTGGGCAGGAGGGTGCCCATTGTGTGACCCTGGGAAAGACCCAAATCAGCTCAAATGCTTGGGGCATTTTTGAGAAATGTAGGTATTATAGACAACTAAGTCAGGTGAAAATATAATAGGCAGTTAGGGTTAACTTCTGGAGTCAGTGCACAAGATGAGAACACATCAAAACTGGGGCTGGAGGTACATCTGAAGATTAAATTCACAATGGCCAGATTTCCATACTTCCTAAAGGACAAATGGAATTTTGAGATTTTGGGAACACCTTTTTGGGATTTCCCATGTAAGTGGCCATAATCTCATTAGGGGTAAATAAAATTAAGACTAAAGGCAAGGCTAACGCTATAGATTATTGACAAAGTTAATGATGTTGTCCACATGCCTTTACTATATTTAGTCACTGTTGGCTAAGTGGCTGTACTAGCAATGGTATTAGTTGATTCTATTTTGACTCATGGTGCATCCACCCCATCTCTGTGCTGTATAAATTTTTGTTAGAGGACTCAACTCCTTTGACAACCCTTTGTCTCACAAATTTTCTTTCTCAATCAATTTTCCTATGATTAACTGCCCTTCTTGCTTAGAATTCATTCTTTGAATGTGGGGAGTACGAGGTTGGCATGTCTGATATCTAGTAAGCTGTGTGTTTTATTTTCTCCCTATGTCATAGGTACCAGGATTGAAAGAATTTGTGTAGATGCAATTTGGAAATCAACACAGGGTACTACAAAGCTCCAACAGACATTCTTAAACTCAACACTATCCTTGATGGCAGGGAGGTACACTTGGTCTTTGTTGCCCCAGACAGGGAGAGGGTGTTTAGCTGGGATAAGCTCCATGAACTGACTTGAGAGGATGAAATCTAGGAATGTGAGCTGGAACAGAGCTGAGAGAGTAGCATTGCCAGCCTCAGCCAGTGAGTCACACATTTTCAAGTTCAACAACTTCTGAGAACAGAAGCTGTGGTCTCACAGCCAGGAACATGGTGCATGCCTACAATCCAACACTTGGGAGGCTGACAAGGAGGACAGAGTGTTTGAAGCCAGCCTTGGTTAGTAGTGATTTTTTTTTTTTTGTCTTTTTGAGGCAGGGTCTCGCCATGCTATTCAGGCTTGCCTTGAGCTCACTGTGTAGGCTGGCTTCGAACTCACAACAATCCTGCTGTCTCAGCACCCCAAGTGCTGGGATTACAGGCATGCCCCACCATGCCCAGTTTACATAGCGGTTTAAAGGTCATCTTGGACTACACAGTGTAGCCCTGTTTCAAAATGACACAAAAAAAATAAAGCAAAAACTCAAAAAAACCCTCCAGTTTCTTAGGGATTTTGGAGAAGAAAAAATTGTATGTCTTTTATGGACCACAGATTCACAATGGCTTATTTGATAAACTTCTCTAAGGGATAAATGGAGACTTGGGATTGTCACTATCACCCTTTTGATATTTCCCATTATCTCTTTAGGGATGGACCAATCTCTCTCAAATACTAGGACTAAAACTGAAACCAATAGGATTAAAAACTACTCCAGGATAAGAGCCTTCTCAGCCTAAAATCACCTCCACCCTCTCAAGTCAACCCAGGATTATCTGGTTCCTGATGACTCATTGACTTCTGGCCTTCCACCCACCCTCAGGCTTTGGATAATCCTCTTCTCATGCTAGACACCCAATATATAGTGGCAGTTTGGGGTGACTTTGTCTCTGCCCATCCTGTGGCACTGACCTCCTAGGCCCCCATCATGTATGTATCTGGCTCTGTTTCTTATTCCATCCTTGCACTGTACCCATCATAGAGGCAGTTGTAGATATAGGCCACATCCCTTGTACTTGGTGTCTGAACAGGGACATTCTACGTAGGCCTGAAATGGAACATGCACCTGAGTGGAAAGACGAGGTCACGAGGCTGGGAGAGGACTCTGTGGGAGGAACTTGGCAACATCTAAATAGAAAGTGGAAAGTAAGCTTTTGGTGGTATGGAAAGGTTTCTGTAGCTGGGAACATGGGGTAGAAGCAACATAGAGTTCAGCAGAATTATATACAACCCTTGTATAAGCTGTTTAAACAAGCAGGAACTAGAGTTTGACTGGTACCTTATCTAAAATGATGATGAGATTATAAAACTCAATCCTTGGGTTCTGCAAGCACGAACTTTAGATTTAGAAGATTGGGGTGGGATCAGTGAACGTTTAAATTTATTTCATGGCAAGGGTGAAATAGTCATCCAAAACATTCTCTTCTTGGGTAGTAGGAAGATCTGTTTTCAGACCCTTAAGCCCTGCAGCATCTAAAGCACCAATAGTACAGTGAATCAGGGAGGATAATAACAAAAAGAAAAATCAGATAGAGAGGAGGGCCAAAACTAAAAGAGGGAAGAAAAGTGGATATATGGGAAGGTATAATTTCCAGGTGCTCTCCCTAAAACTGGGGAAGAACAAACAATACATATGGTGGGTGGGGAAACTCCAGGGACAGCACCTTCAGGCCGCATAGGTCAGAGCTGCCTTGTACCTCACCTGTCTTGTTACCAGGCAGTAGTCCCGGAAGCAGCCAAGCAGGGAGAAATTATGGGAGCTTGCTGATTTCCAGTGATCTATAGACCAGACCCAGATCATCAGAATCAGCTGTGGGCAGAACATATAATTTTTGACTTTATGTTGGTAAAGGAATTAAAAGAGTGTAATGAATAATGGAGCTCAAGGGTCACTTTATATGGGAATTTAGATTCTATTGTGAAGGCTCATCACTTAAGGCCTAAGTGTGAGGTGTTCTTACCCACTCCTGTTTGTCTCCTAGTCTATACATAAATTTTAATGCTCAAGTTGCAAGTACAAGCTAAGGACCAGGCTGACAAGAATAGAGGGCAGGATAGGGCTAATATAAGTGCAGAAATGATATTGCAAAGTGATGATGTGCAGATGTAACGCTATAGTTGCAGTATATCAATGAGATTTTGAACCAACAAGATCTATAGTGAAAAGAGCTTGGCTTAGTGTGTTTAAGGATGGGACTTCTGTCCAATCTTTTCTTAATATCCTACAAGGGTCGAGAGAATCTTACACACAGCTCGTGGCTGTCTTACTTGCTTTTCCCTTGTTGCTGAGCAAAATACCTGAAGCTCAGAATTGAGGAAGAAAATTTTACTTAGCTTAGAGTTTGTGGAGTTTTCAGTCCATACTTGGCGGACTCCAAGGTAGAGTCGCACACAGCAAAGGGTAACAGTCCATAGTGGTGAAAAACAAGAAAAGCAACAAGAGCAAAAAGAGAGGAGCAACAAGTCTCCACCCTGTGCAGCCCCAAACCTGCAAAAGTGAGAGACTTTGCTTTGAGGAGAAAGCCTGAGAGTGCCCAGTTCCCAAATGGCGGCACTGGCACCAGTTTCCAGAGTGGCGGTGGTACAGAGACTGTTTTGCTCAGAATCAGGTGCTGAGTGCTCAGTCATTCAGGCACTTGACTCATATGGCCAAAAGAGAAGACAGCCTTGCTACTGCTCCACTTGGCAGCAAAATTTCACATCATGCACATGGCACTGGTTTCAGATGCATGCATAATGCAAGAGTTCTGAGGTTAAGAAGGTTTGCACCTAGATTTCAAAATGCCTGGGAGGCCAGCCAGTGTGCCCCTGTGAGGGCAGTGTGTGAAGCTGTGAGTGGAAGGAAAGAGGCAGTGGACACCCCAGAAGTCTGGAAAGCCAGGAAGGTGGATCATCTAAGGAAAGCTTCAAGGAGGGAGCAAATTGGACCTGACAGAGAAGCCATGGAGATACAACTACCAAAAGCACCATAGAGGTGGAGCCACATGGAGCTCACAGTTTGCCACAGATTGCCTCAGACGTTCTACATGGAACTGCAAGACTTAATGTTCCCCTGCTGAATGTTGGACTTGCTTTGGTCCCATTCGTTTATTTCTCCCTGTTTGTACCTCTTGGAATGGTACTGTTCATCTTGTACTATTGAATGTTGGAAATGATTAACTTTCATTTGTACAGGGGCTCACAGCTAGGAGGTTGCCTTACATCTCAGAGGAGACTTATAATTTAAACTTCTCAGCAATGCTGAAACTGTTAGGATTTTGGCAACTCTTAGAGATGGACTAAATGCCATTTGCCTAAAGGTATGTACATGAGTCTTTGAGGGGCCAGGGGAAAAATGTCATGGCTTATGTCTAGATGTCCCCCAAAGCCTCATCTGTGAAGGGATGGGAGTGTAGAGTTTATGATTGATTCACTGTCCAAGGCTGGGGTTGTGGGTGTGCATGCTACACCTGCCCTGTGGCAGAAACTTTGCATTCAATATGAGGGAGGGAAAGAGACTTTCTGTGTTCTGCTCTTCCCTTTTTGCTACTGCTGCTTTTGCTATTTCTCTGCTGCCATGGACTGTTGCCCTCTGTCTTTTGCCACTCTGCCTTGCAGGCAGCTGAATATGCACTGAAACCTCCACAAATGGTGAGCTAAATAAGCCTTTCCATCCTTAATTCTGGGCACCAGATATTTTGTCCCAGCAGTGAGACAAAAGTAACCAACACAATATCTAACTGCAAGAAGCCATACAGGCAAATTCCTCATGCTCAAGTGGCTGATACACTGGTTTTCCAACTCACTTGTGACCATGGCAACCAAGACTGTAAATAGGCTCTGGCTACCATGTGAACTCTAAACATTTCAACACTTACATTAAGGTTTGTCAGTATAGAGGGCCCTTCCTGGTCCTTGTCATGACCCAGGAAGTTTATATTTATAATCCCAGGGAAATATTATTGGAATCCTAGAAAGTTAACTTTAATCTACCACCTCCAGGGCAACCCATTGCAAGAATAAAGACACTAATGCATGTTTGCAATTACAGAGGAACAAGGGGTCCTAAGTCCAGCCCTGATGATGGCTATCTGGAACACAGGCCTCCACCCAGGGTTGAACCCAGGTTTTTTTCAATTCATGAAGAAAGGAGTATGTTGAAGATGACTGACTGTGAGAATGATGGGAAGTAGGTGAGTGTTGTGAGCTAGGCTAAGTAGGAGGCATGAAATCACCTCCGCAATATGCAGAAAGTGTTAATCTACATAACACAAGTGAGATAGAATCTAATGTTTTGGGATTAGTGCTTTAGCTCTGGTGTGTAATCTTTCAAGCCCAGGAAGTCATCTCCTCTCTCTCATGCCTCATCCCTGCTGACAGCACAGAGCACTGGCTCTTCTTCCTACCTCTTCCTGGCTCACACAAGCAAACAATGGGGTGCTAAAGGGAAACACACCTGCCGTCTTCAGAGACTACCATCTTTGCCTTGGCTGGACCAAAATGCATTGCTTAAAGCCAATTGGAAGGATAAGGAGAAGACGTAGTCATCTCTGTACATATCACTACATAAAAATAGGGTGAAGATTAGCCAAAATGGAGACATTTGCTCCTCCTTTAAGGAGTAACTGGTCCTCCATAGTTATCTCTTCTTTGCTTTGAAGAACCTAGAGCACAGTCTGCTATGGCTGCACGGCTGTGAATTAGTATCATATTGTGAATCCTTCATGACACACTTTAATGGGAAGGATTATAAACAAGAGAATGAGAACACCAATTCCAATACAAAATGAAAAGTGAGCCTTGAGTTATGTAAGGCTTCTAATTGTTCTATAACACTAGCAAATTTATCCCAAATTTATCCCAGTCTGTGGCTGGCTGTTGTGACACTGACAACACAGTTTTTGAAGAGCATCTATATCTATAGTAATATGTTGATGGATTGCTCCTTGTATTATTTATCATTTCCCAAGGTTGTAGACTTTTGTTATATGGTAATGGGGTGATACTGATAGGGCAACAGAGAGTCCATTTTTTTTTTCTAACTCCATATCAACAGAAGCCACTTAAAATTTGCTCAAGATGTAGTTGACTTTTCATCCACTTTCTACCCCTTTGCCTGGTTAGTTATCAACTCACTTTAAGCAAAATTTGTTCAGAGTTTGTCTCTGGGTTTGTTCTGGATTTGTTCAGTTCTGGACTCTAAATTTTTTCTTCAGCTTGGTAGTTAGAGGTGACACATGATTCCCAGATTGTGTTTGGTTTGTCTGTCTTTTTGTCTGCTCTGTATTTTTCTCCCAAAATGTGTCTGTGATTTCAGGTCACTGCAACCTCAGACTCTTCTTTGGGTTAATGACTGAGTTGGGGAGGAAAGAGCTGCAGAGGTAAAGTGTTCTCTCTTTGTTCTAAATTGAGCTATTTTGCGCTCAACAGACAGTAAGCCCACCATTCTGGTTTATACATGATCAAGAATTTTGACAAACTTAAGAGTGATGCGTGTTTGTGAATTCCTTGATCGAGTTCTGATAATTAATAAATGGTCACCTAAGCAGAAACTCCTTTTACTCTTGGTATCTGAGAAAGATGATCTTCCCTTTTGTCTCCCAACTCAGCCACCCCCTGTCCTGTACACCCACTTGCTTTCCTCGGTGGGAGATTCATCCTCAGCTGCAGCACTGAAACTGTGCCTTTCTATTCTCACCACTGAAGGCAGCCTTTCCCCAGCCTAGAACAGATTTGGAAGACGAAGTCTCCTCCTCAGATCTTCTCCCCGTTTTTCCTTCCTGGCAGTGAAAGATCTACATATGTGAGGTATACTAATTCTAATTTAGAGCTTTCATTTTAAAATCAGGAATAAGACAAGGGTTTCCACTATTACCACTCCTTTTCAACATCATTCTGGAAACATTAGCCAGAGCAATTACACAAGAGAGAGAAATAAATGAATAAGGACAGGAACAGAAGTGAAATTATCTTTATTCACAGATGACACCATACTCCACATAGAACACCCCAAAAACTCCACCAAAAGACTCCGAGAGTTAAAAACCACATTCAGTTGCATGGCTGGATATAAAGTCAATATTTTAAAATCAATAGCATTCTGGTACACAAAGAACAAACTTACTGAGAGGTAACTTAGAGAAACCATATCCTTCACCATAGCATCAGAAAAATGAAATACTTAGGGATCAATCTAACAGAAGAAGTAAAATGTTTACATATTGAAAATTTCAGTACTCTAAAAAAGGAGATTAAAGAGGATATCAAAAACAGAATTATAAAAAAGAAGAAAATGGAAATAAGGCCTTAACTTATGAATAGGATAAACCAACACAGTGAATATAGCCATAGTTCCAAAATTGTTATACAGATTTAATGCAATCCCCATCAAAATACCATTAGCATATCTCAAAAAACTAGAGAAAGCACTTCTTAAATTAATCTGGAACCATCAGAGACCTAGAATAGCAAAGGTAATCCTGGGCAACAGAGACAAGTCAGTTAGGTAATAATTCTAACACTTCTGTAACTTCCACTAACTCTAGTTGGGGAAGTAATGATGCTGAACAAGGTCTTTGCCCATAATGTGAAAAGTGTAATCATTCAGCTTGATATTCTCAGTCTACATATCACAGAGATGGAAATCCCCCAGTGGGAAATGGTAAGGGGGATCAACCCTCAGTGCTAACCCACTAGGGATGACCCCAATGGGGAATCAAGCTTTCAATCAGAGTTCCAATCAAAACCTCAGTCACATTGATCCAGTACAGATATAACAAAAAGTCCTAGATTCTCTGAGGAAATTCCCTTCCTCACTGAAGTAACTTTGGGGAGCACAGGATTAGATCTACCAGCCACTCAAAATGTAAATCTCATTGGGGACAACAAGCCGCTTGTCATTACTGCAGGGATTTGGGGACTTCCTCTTAAAAACACTCTGGGACTAATTAAGGGGAAAGCCTCTTTAAAAGATCCTGCTTTGTACCTAGTATTATTGATAAAGATTATGAAAATGAGATTCAAGTCTTTGTAGAGACAGTGAATCTTTGGTAATTGAGCCTGGAGAACACCTTATTCAATGGATATTATTACCCATGTCCTCATCTGGTGATGCTTGTTTTAGATAGGGCCTTCAATTGGGATGAAGCAGAGGATAAACTTCAGAAAGAGAAATATATTTTGCACAAAATCTGGTGAAGGCGTGACCCATGTGCTCCATTAGAATTGATGGAAAACCTTTCAAGGCCTTCAGATACATGTACTGATGTTTCTATAATCTTGTCTCATCAGTGGTCTGCTTCATGGCCTGCTAAGCCAGCTTCTGCACCATTGGTAAGACTCAGGTCACCCTAGCAAGTTTTATGATGTGAGTCCCTCATTTTTATCTCAAAGAGAATAAAAATAATACCAAACATTAGAAACAATAGAGAATTTCAAAGAATAAGATGATAGGAATTCAATAATGGTTGTTACATTGCATATTGTTGTTTTCAAAGTAGTTGTTCAGATTATGAGTATGGTCTCTAATTGCATCCATTTACCTATGGAAGCCTCAAGTTCACCTTTCTTTATAGCTAATACTCTATTTTATAAAATACCACATCTTCTTTATCCATTCCTCACTTGATCGGCATTTGAGTGGTTTCCCAGATTTACCTTTTACAGATTGCAGTGCTATAAACATGGGTGCACATCTATTGCTGTGGTATGATGTTTACTTTATAGTATATTTAAATAGAGGTATTATCCAAATATTCTATCATTTAGACAATGAACAATAAGGCTGTTGGTATTATTCTTGTCTGACTACAGAAGAATATCATTTGATTCATTGTCCACAAAATAGAAATATTTTGATATATACAGTGATTTCATAAGTTAAGCAAGTGAAATAGAATTTATTTCATCTTTAATATAGGAAACAGATACTGTAGTGTCCCCATCACTTTTAAATCACAAATAGCTAACAAACAGCAGGTGCCAACTCCCATGCAAACAATGCAGAAAGGCTTTTTGTCGTCTGCAGGGAAAGCACTCCATCCTCCTCACCTGAGCACCTCGTGTGTGCAGCCTTTGAGGAAATAGGCACAGTCCACGTGCAGCTCCTGGAAGCAGTTCAGCTTCCAGAGATAAAGAATGACCCCATCAGCATACTCCACAGTGCTACTTGAGGGATATAGTACCCATTAGCGAATGAAAAGACACCAAGTATTGGACGATTTCTCACCTGGCCCAGGAGCAAATCATGCCAGGTTTTTCACATCCTAAAAGTGGCACACCTCCACTTCCTGAACACAGTTCAGCACCAGCATCTTGAGGATATCCAGGAGGGTATCAAACAGCATCTTGTAAATCTCCATCTTCTTACAGCACAGGTGGACCAAATGTCTTTTCTGCTGGACCCACTCAAGGAAACAGGTTTGGAATCCATTTAGAGTCCTGCTCATGCTGAGAAGGTTTGCCATCACCTTGGAGACTACTGCTTCCTGGTCGCTAGATGATCATCCACTCTCTGGTCCCTACACTTGTTTTCTGGTGCCATTTTGTTTGTTTCAGAAATGACACAACAAACTGCTATGAATATTTTCAGCAATTCCATTTATACAGTGTTTCTCACCCAAAGGCTCGAAGTGCTACCTTGCTGGCCACAATAGAATACCTTTCTTTAACATACTTTTAAAATTATAGTATATCATTCACAGCTGTACAGCCCCCTTCTTCAAAGAACAGGTCAGATCTCATTCTAATTTACCTAGACGTTCAGCTTATGCTAATCTATAGGCTGATTCATTACTCACTTTTGTTTCCTCTTTTGATCTGGCTAGACAATCACATGGGTATCACTACCAAAATAATAAAACTTTAAGAAAAGATTTTCAATTGTCATGTTCACAGGTATTATGGTTTGTGTCTGGGTGTCCCCCCCCAAAGCCTCATGCATCGTGCGGCAGGCTTTTAGAGTTTGACTGATTATAGGTGTGAGAGCTACACCCGCCCTGGGGTGGATAGTTTGCATATGTAAGGGAGAGGAAGCGGCTGCTTGCCAGAATTCCTCCCTTTAGTGCTTGTTGCTTTTGTTGTGTTGTGCTGCCTTCAGTAGTTGCCCTCTGCCATGTGTTACCCTGCCTTGTAGCCAGCCAAGCATGGACTGCAACCTCCACAAACTCTAAGCTAAATAAACCTTTCCTTCCTAAATTTTGGGAGTTGGATATTTTATACCAGCAATGAGCAAAAAGCAACTGAGACAACAGGCTGGAAATATTCTCTCTTGCTCTACCTGTCAAAAAAATCATTCAGCATCCTGCAAAGGTTCCAAGAAGTTCATATGAAATAGAATTTGGTTGTTGAATGTTACTCACATCCCCTCTTTTCAGTGCTTGCAATATATTCATGTTTCAATTGATACCAATTCCCACTTAATTCATGCTACTGTCATTCTGGAGAAAAAAAATAGGATATGTTCAACCACATTGTTTGTCTGCTTTTTCTCCTATGGGAGTGCCAAAAACTACACAAATAGATAAAGGTCCTTTCACTAGACAAGCATTATCTTCTTTTTCAGTTTTGGTTTATGAAGCATCTTTTAGATATTCCATATAATTCACAAGGACAAATTATAGAAGAAAAGGCCCATTTAACATTCAAAAACTCAATTAAATAAACAAAAGGGGGAAATGCAACCTCCTCCACAGGCTCAACTGGACCGTGCCATCTTCACCTTAAATTTTAAAAATCGATGAACAGAAAGTAAGTGCACTGTGGCCGAATAACATTGGCAGTCTGAGCCTAACTCTAAACTGTCACGTGCTCAGGTCTTGTAGCAAGATAACACAGACAGGTATATGTGAAGGTCCATCACCATTAATAACCTGAGATGAGGGCATGCTTGTATTTTAATAAAAGATGGATCACCAGCATGTCTACAATCCAAGAATGTGTGACCATGGAAGATGGAAGTTTCTATGGTGGCACTGTTTGACTGTCCTGCCAGCCAGACCACTGACAATGACTTTTGCCTAATGAATCTCAATGATCAGCCAGCAACGAATCCAACCCCCAGTGACAGAGGCCAAAGCAATTATGAACTAGAGCCTGGAGAAGTCAATCCACAAGGCCAAGGCACTGGTAGACTGGCAGGATCTAGCAGAGATTCCCGACACCATGTTTGTTGTTATCACAGCATGAGCAATATGTATACCCTGAGTGCCAGGGATAGAATATCGAACTTACATTCTCACTGTCCGTTCCTTAGACCAGTTTCCTCAGTGGACCTTCCACCTGAAATTTATCATGAAATGGACACACCCTATTTACCAATTATTTTGATACCAGGCCCTCCCTACAGACATGAAAGTTAAGGCAACTGTTAATAATATTTCTCACGTTAGTTACTCACCTCTCTTGTAGAGGATGTTTCCATACAGTCTAATTATTGTTATGCTGCCTCTTCTCAAACCTTGTTGATATATAACCATGAAAACTTTATTATGTTAACCCTGGGGTCGGCATCCTATATAATTATTGGGGAAAATAATTTCAAAACTAAATTGTGATTAGGATTTTTTTGAGACCTAGTGTCTTACCATGCAGGGTGGCCACTATCCTCAGAGATAATTAAAATTACCTTTAATAATCTGTCCCATGAGTTGGAACAGTTCCATGTGGCTAACAAAACCACCATGAGAAGCCTGTACAGCTTGATATTCCAATTCGATAAACTGTCAGCGTAGGGCCCATCTTAGTAACTGCCTTTGCTTTCTTTCATAGGTATGAAATGCTTTATTCCACCTGATTCTTATAACAGGCGAGCTCTGTTAATTGACTTACAAAAAGGTTCAGACTAGGCTAGTTACAAACTTACAAACTGCAAAAGTTCTTATAATTCACATTGGCCAAATATATTTGAGTGCATTCTTATTTTATAAACAAAATGTCTCATGTGTATTTGTTTGTCTGTCCATCTTTAAAAAGTTATTTTGAGCTCAAAATTTTTTCTGTTTTGTAATTTTGTATTTTTGAAATACTTTTGTAATTTAATTTTGTTTTAGATAAGTGTCATCAAAATTAAAAACATGCTTCCACCTAAGTTGTCAGCTGGGCAGAATGATGTTAAAATTAGTTTTATGTATGTAATACACATTGTTGTCTGTGTACAATAACTGGAGAATCTTTCACGTGTCAAGTAATGGGTTAAGTGTTAGGATCTTGTTGTCATGGGTCGTCAGAAATTTGTTAAGGCAATTAAATGGGGACCCTTGAGGCTTGGGGAAGTATTGGACAAGACTCCCTTTGGTGAATAAATGAGTAGCTGCCTGAGTAAAAAATCATACTCCACCCTTTGTTAATCAGTAGGAGAGCTCAGTTACCTCCATAGTCTTATGGGAGGCACCCCTAACAAATTGTTCAACATCAAAAGTTTAATTTTTCTAGAAAAAAATACGATAAGGTTTTCTCACAAAAGATGTTCTTGGTACAAACCTAAATTAAGATACAAAAGTTTTCACAAGTGTATGACAATTTATTATTGTTAATATCATGTTGTATTAAATGTATTCATGCCTTCCAGATGTAGTCTTCTAAAATTTAGAACAGATTCTTTATGGTGACCAACTTTTTTAATTGTGTGTAGATATCTACCTTTTCTCATGCTCCAGGTATCAGTGATAGAAGTCTACATCAAACCAACATGAGGCCACAACTCAAATGATAATTTTTTAACAAAAATATATGTGTTATGCTTGCTATAGATGTGCCACTCTACTGAGAGATGCTTAGATATTAAGCAGTCCAGACAATTTCAATAATGTATTCAATGACATAATACTAAAGGACAACAATTTAGATAAAAACTTCTTATGTACTAGATACAGTTAATCCACTGAAAAGTCTACTCTGTGCCAAGATGGAGATTAAGCATGCTACAAAAATGTCATCATCACTGTTATGCTAAAATACTATGTATAGCTTTTGGTCTCAATTTTGCTCTGAAAAACTATATAACAGTGTCTGCCAATACTTTACAGGGATTCAATTACAACATCAAAGATTAATAGGAAATGACTGAATTTTGCTATCTTTTATATTTCAGAATGCTTAATATTCAAATAAATTGTAATAATTTTACTCACTGTTCCTATTACAATGCTAACATCACTGATCTTCCCTTCTGATTGTACAACAACTGAAGTTCAGAAACCAAATCTAGAAATGTAAGTAGGCTGAGAGGATAGCTAATGTTTTGGTCCTGGCCCTCCAAGATCAATGAGAACCAAGGACGTGAGGGAAACTTCCCTGCAGAATTATGCAACTCAAGTGAGTTACACAAGCTCCTGACCAAGGAGACTGTTGAGCTACAGGGCATGGAAATACAGCCAACACTGTGCCAAAGGAATGTTTCTAGAAGGAAAGTCTCCCATGCTTCCATTGAAAGCAATTGGTCAAGCAAAGGCCATGACTCATCCTTATGGCTGACACTGAGAGGGGACCTGAGAGGCTCTGTGAATGTTTCAAGGTAAATCCTGAGGAGATTTGACTGACTTTGATAGATAGTGAGAGGTTAATTTGAATTAACACGTGTCTCAGTTTAACTTGGTCTTAAACACCCAGCAGAAAAGAATAACAAAAGATGTGCAAAAACAATGCCATCATAATAAGCTAGATGTTAAAAGAGGAAACTATAGTTGACCCCATCTAGCAATTTCCAGTTACACCTGTAGCTCACCACTATTATGAGTCATTAAGAAAAACTACAGAAAAATCTGTAAAAGCTCAATCAGATTGTTTAAATTCTTTAGCTAAAGATTGTCCTTCAAAACCACCAAACTCTCCATCCTACAGTGAAAACTGGAGTGAAACTTATGACAAAATAACAGATATTCAGATAACCTCTATCAGTAGAGAGATTTAAGAACCAGCAGGTTACAGTCCTATTCCACTCCCTAAAGAACAGTCTTTGCCATTTTCGCAAACTGCCTTTCCATTCTAGTGGTAATGCTTTGCTTATACATCCACTAATTTCTCAGAAAAATTATTTATTCCTGCCTAGAGACTGCCAAACTTCAAATGATCATGAAAATGGAGCAAAGCACAAAAGTGCTGGACTGCTTTTACTGGGACCAAGAAGATTAACCTTGTAAGGAGAATTTATAAGTGCTAAGCCACAAGATAGTGTCTGTCTGAGGCCCATCAGATTAGCTCTCAGGAGAAGATGCCTGACCATGGTCACTCCTACAATGATGCTTCTCATCTGAAAGCAGTTAAATGAGAATAATGCCCATTCTCCCCCAACTGCAGTTAGGGATATTTCTTCAGAGGGTGGAAAATTTACATGCCTTAAGTATTTGGAAATATTGTAGGCAGTCAGACAGGGCTGGGCCTTGGAAAGTTCAGTGCAGAAGACATCTGTGGCTCATGGTGCAATTACAAAATCAAAAAGTGGAGTATGATTACCTCCACTTGCGTCATTCCATCTTGCTATCTTTACCTTGAATTTCTAAAACCTGGTTGCAGAAAGTAAACAGCTTCCAATAGGACATCATTGGCAAAAGGACAAATGCATTAAGCATGCTTGGGGCTCAAGTCCTATAGAAGGATATTCAAGCGAGTAAGTAGGATGGCTTAGTGCAGTTAAAAACATGGGTATAAGGGCATGCTTGTGTTAAGAGACAATGGAACACAATTATGGCTGCCCTCTCAGAATGTGTGACCATGGAGGGAGGAGCATTACAGCTCCATGGTGGAACCTGTTCCCTCTGTGGCCCACCAGTATGAGCATTTTCCAGTTTGACCCTGGAGAAAAGTCTGATAACAAGAATACTGAGATCCATACAGGATACAAAACCCATGATATGGGGACAACTAAGGACAGCACAGGAGGCTTGTATCATGGTGACATGACAGGAACTCCCAGAAACTCCGGAGAACATGTTTGTATACTGGCCAGGACATTGTTTATGGTGTTTCAACTGCTGCAATTACTAAAACAAAAAGGGGAATATGTTGTGGAGGATAAATTCACACTAGCTAATTTTACATAGTTCCCTAAGGAATCAATAGAGTCTTGACATTACCCCTATCATTCTTTTGATATTTCCCATTAATTCACACTAGCTAATTTTACATAGTTCCCTAAGGAAACAATGGAGTCTCGGTATTACCCATATCATTCTTTTGACATTTCCCATTAGGTCTTTAGGAATGGGCCATCCTTTTCCACCATTAGACTAAAACTAAGAACACTCAGATTAAAAAACAATCCAGGGCAAGCTCCTTTGTAGGGTCAGTACTCTGAGTCATCCTACATTATCCATTGCCTGCAGATTCATTGACCTCTGAGCCTTTCACTGACCTTGAGTCTTCTTCTAATCCCTCCTATCATTGTGTTCACCCATTAAGTACTGGCTGGCTTGGAATGACTTGGTCTCTGCCCATCCCGAGACATTGACCTCCCAGCCTCCCTTGATGTATTTATATCTGTATTGTATTTTTTCCTTTTACCCTACCCATCATACAGGGAGTTGGAGATCTTGGCCAGGTCCCTGACATGTGTCAAAGGACAGTGGACCCATCACCATTGCAGAAACTACTGGCAGACCTTTTATTCAGTGGGAGTTTCTTCTGACTGAGACTTTTCAAACCCTACAATCAGCCCCCACAGGCATTAACATTTCCTTGTCGGTTCTGCAGTAACAAAGGGCTAAGGTGCTCTCTGCAGAGTCTGATCAGGAGTTAATATCAGATGTATAAATAACAATTGGTTTTTCTCTTGCCATATGACACACAGTGAACTCACACTGACACCTCCTCACAGCATTCAGACTCTGTAATTCATTTCTGTTTTTTCTTGTTTTGGTTTTTTGCACTGCAACTAATTTTCACTGTGGTTTTTTTTTTTTGAGACAAAGTTTCACTATGTAGTTTAGCTTGTCCTTCAACTCGCTATGTAACCCAGGTAGACTTTGCACTCTTGCAATCCTCATGCCTCAGCTTTTTATGTGTGGGGATTATAGGCATAGGCCACCAGGCCTGGCTACATCTCTGTTAATGCAATATTCCCTGGGATAATGTTGTGTCTGATGCATGACCACTAACTTTGCTTCATTCTGGGCCTGGACTCTGGATTAAGTATCAAATCAGAGAGTGGAGTGCAGAGAAGTTGCAAAGTGAAAGCAAGATTTAGTGTAAGAAGCAGAACAAATTCCTCCAGAGAGGTGGGCCTGCAGAGGTGGGAGTCGGCAGCGCCCAGAGACATTTTACAATGTTTGGGCAGAAGTCTCCCTGGATCTCCCTGGTTGTGTCCAGGATCACAGAAGGGCCCTGGTAGTGGGCTAGCATGCATGTTCATGAGCTGGGAACAGTGTTCTGGTTGAGTTAATGACTGAGGTAGGCATAAGCTCCATTTTATGCTTGCTATCCTCCTCCACAAACTTGGCTTTTTTTTGGAGCAAGTTTGTTTATTTGTCTACCCCTGAAACTGAGTTTTGTCCTCTGCCCTCCACCCAGGTCAACTTTCTTATTCTAACTTGGTCTGGGTTTCTCAGTCCCTACAGTAGAAGTGAGGCTGGTGGTTTTCACCCAGAACCTGAAGCAATTTTGCCAGAAAACCTAAAGTGCATTGCTGACTTCCTCCAACTTCCAGCTGGCAAAACTGAAATTTGGCCAGGGAGAAGAACTTACATGTATTGATCTGGGAAACAATGGGTGAACCCCACAGGTGAAGGGCTCAGAGGATCCCACAGGGATTCAATAACCTTAATGTTTTGAAAAGCTGATTAACAATCTTTTATGATAGGGTAACCTGGAAATGTGCAGAGGTTCAGCTGGGCATGGCGGCACATACTTAAATCTCATTGGAGGCTGAAGCAGGAGGAAAAAAAGTAGATGTACAACCTGTGCAGTTTGATTACTTCTTGAGACCCTGTATAAAATATAACAATAATAATTAAAAGTGGCTGGGTATAATCCTCACTGTGAAGGCCATAGCTTCAATAACTAGTACCTTAAAAAAAAATAAAAAGTGAAAATTGCAACAATTTAGTCATAATGTGTTTGGGTAAGACCCCAGCTACTGGGTGATCCCAGGAGGTTAGGTAGGCCATCATAGGGCTTGTTTCTAGAAATGTGAAGTGTGAAAACCACTCCAGTCAGGTGTGGTAGTGCACACTGATAAATCCCGTACTCTGGGAAGATAAGGTAGGATGATCAAAAATTGGAACCCAGTCCAAACTAGTGAGAGCCTCTTTCAAAGTTAGAAATAACAATAGGCTGGGATGTAACTCCACACAATTGCCTGTGTTTTTTCCCCAATACCGTTGGGAAAAAATATCTCAACACTCTCTACCCCAGAGGTAAGGAAGACCTCCCCTTGTCCTCCCACAGGGTCTGGTGGCTTAGGGGACTCTGGCATGTCCAAAGGGGTTGCTCCAATGAAGTTCATTCTTCATGAATGCACAGTTCTGCCCAACTTGAGGTCTCAGTATGTCTTTAGGGTGCAGGTAAGGATCCTGGAGATGGGGAACATTTCTGCCCTTTCCTGATTGCTCATGTTCTTTCACTGTTCTCCCTTCCTGTCCATGTCAGTGCAGCCTCCTGAGCACATCTGGGGGACAGCATGTCCCTTCTGCAGCTGAGAATCCCAACAGGGGTTTCCAAGCTTTTGCTCCAGGCACTTACTTAAGAGATCATTTCTTTTTTAATTTTTTACATTGGAGTTTTTTATTTGCCTCTTGGAAAGAAAAAAATTAACATCCATTGTGATCATTAAACCAAATGAGATAAAAAGGGATAATGCCACATGAACACAAACTTTTATAAACATCTTGCTCTTGTCTTTGTTTTTCTGATTTTGCCATAGGCTAGCAAAACTTCTTCAGAGAGCAGGCTAAGCCCATGTATAAAAATGTCTGGGGACTGTGTTTATTTTGAGTTGTGCTTTCATTTTCTATTCTGTAAATTAATTTTACCAGTACCTTTTTGATATGCATAGTAGCCACATTTATTGAAGGGAATTTGTACCAGTATTTAGTATATTAATTATTTTTTCCCATTCCGTTCCCTTTTCAAATTTTTCTTCCTCTCTCCCTTCTCAAAACTTTGCTTCTATTCTTTTCCTTCCATTCTATTTTTATTTTTTATCTCTGTTCCCCCTTTTTCCTTGTCTGTCTTCCCTCCCATATTCCCCATTTAAATATTTATGTCCTATATCAAAATATTTATTCTCAGGGGCTGGGGATTTAGCTCAGCGGCACAGTGCATGCCTGGCAAGCACAAGGTCATGAGTTCGATTCCTGCTACCAGGAAAAAAAAAAACCAAAAAACCCAAAATCAAAATATTTATTCTTCATTTATCCTTACTTACCTTTTAGGCTACCCATCCATGAAAACAACACAGTACTTCAAAGTATTTGTCTGACTTATTTCACTGCATATGTTCTCCTGATGCATCCATTTAGATGAAAGTATCTTAAGTTCATCCTTCTTTATGGAAGAGTAGTACTCCTTTCTAAGTAAAAGCAACAATTTATTTATCCATCCATCCATTGATAGGCATCTGGGCTGTTTCTAAGATTTAGGTGTTACACATTGTGGTGTTATAAACACGGGTGTACATGTATCACTGTGGTGTGATGCTTTTAACTCCTTCAGAAAGATATGAAGCAAGGGTACATCTGGGTCAGATGAGATCTCTAGTTTTAGATTTTGAGGAATAGCTGTGCTGATTTCCATAGTGGTTATGCCACTCTGGACTCACTGTATGCCAACAGTCAAGAAGGGTCCCATTTTCACCACAGTCTCACCAGCACTGGTGTTGGTTGATTTCTGGATGCTAGATATTCTATCTGGACTGAGATGAAACCTCAGTGCTGTTTTAATTTGAATATCTCCATTGACCAGTACTATGGAGCATTTTTTTGCATATTTATTTGCTGTTACTACTTCTTCATCTCTGAAGTTTCTATTCATTTCTGACGCCCATTTTTGCGTTCTATTCATTTCTGATGCCCATTTTTGCAATTACTCATTTCTGAGTAATTTATATATTAGTCCTTTGTGTGGAAAAGAACTAACAAATTTTTCCCATTATGGGGGTTCTCTCTTTGCTTTGTTGGTGGTTTCTTTTGGTATAAAAACCCTCTAAAGCAATGTGATTCCAGTTGTTTCTACTCTGTAATATTTCCTCTGCAATTTCATTTCTTCACAGTCTTTGGCTATTCTTGGGTTTTCAAGAGTTCATCTTCCAACAGATGAAATATTTCTATTTCAATATTGACATCATTGATCCATTTTGCTTTTAGTTTACTGCATGGTGAGAGATATGGATCTAAGTTGAATCTTCAGCATGTCATAGTCAGTATTTACAGAACTGTTTATTAAAAAGGGAGAGCTCATTTCATATTTGAGAAAGTGATCTGAATGTCATGCTTCTGGTCCTTCTTTTAAGCCTTAGCTAACCACTCCTTCTGTACCCCAAAATACTTCTGAGGCCCCTGGCCTGGACCAGTGAGTAGGTCTCTCCACTGGGAGAACTTCAAATTACCATAAAAAATAAAAACATTCTCCCTAAATTCTACACAGCTATTTTGCTGAACAGGACACAGCACAAAGCAAAAAGCTCTCTGTTGCCTTCAGAGATCAAGAGAAAATCTTGGGCAACCTCCATTGTGACCCTTCCTGGGTTTTACAGGAAGACCTAGTCTCCCCCTTCTAGACAGCAGTATAGGGCCTTGAGAGAACCCAGAGAGCCAGTATGAGCAAGAACAATCCCATCACAGGGAATTGTTTTTGTAATTTTGTGGTTCAAAGCCATGACCTAAGATTGAGCTATATCCCGATTCTTCTCTTTTCATCCTTATTTTGAAAAGGGTTGTGCTAAGGGTAGGCTGAGGTCAGACACCTGATGCTCTAGCCTCAGTCTCCCAGAGTGCTTTGATTATAGGCTGACTCACTACATCTTGAGTTACATCTCAGAAATGTTTTAGTATTTTGTGACAGAATTTGCTGTGTAGTTCAAGATGGTCTTGAACTCACTATGAGGTCCAGTTTTGTCTCAAATTTGTGATCATCCTCATGCTTCAGGCAACCAAGTGGAAGGTGTGAACTTCCTCCCTCCCTGGATTCATTTTTCTTGTTCAGTTTGGCTGCACCTCGTTTAGTAATTTATCTCAGACCACGATGCCACATGGAGATGATGGCAAAGGGCACAGACATGAAGCAGATTCTGAGGCATGTGCTTCACCAGGTGCCTGGACTCTTTGCAGCACCAGGAAAGTGAACTGCACAGTGGCTGGCCAGCCAGAGTGAGGCCCCATGTGGGGCATCAGTGCACAGGAAAGAGAGAGGCCCTAAGAGATTTCCTGCTACATGTTCTGGCTCTAGGAAAGTCCGTGCTGTCTTAATTTTGTGCCTGAGATGCTCTGTATAATCAGGTGTGATAAGTTGAGAGACATGGAGACAAGGACCTTAGAGATAAGTTTCTCACTTCCAGCGCCACGGAAAGGGGCATGTATGACACTTGTTGTTAAACACTGTTTAAAATCATACGGTCAGGTTTGACTGCTCACTGCTGACTGAATCAAAAGGAGGCACATATTGGGGTAAAGAGGAAAAAGGACTGATTCAAAGCTACCTGAGGCTGACCTCGACCTTGCCATCTCCCTGTTCTGGCTTCCAATGTACTGAGAGTACAGGAAAGTGCCAGCCCTCCACTGTTCTTGCCACCATATGAAGCAGTTTTTCAAGTCCTCTTTCATGACTTTAATTCTGTTGTGCTCACTCTCTGTCTTGGTTACTTTTCTCTCCTGGCTGAGACAAAATATCTGACACCTCAAATTAAGGAAAAGAAGGTTTATTTAGCTCAGTCTGTGGATATTTCAGTCCATACTCAGCTGGCTCCAAAGCAGAGAGGCACATAGCAGAGGGCAACCGTTCATGGTGGTGGAAAACAGCAAAAGCAGCAAGAGGTGAAAGAGAAGAGCAAGAGAGCAAGCCACTTTCACTCCTTTATATTGTATGAAGGCTATACACCCCAGGGTGGGGTAGCACTCATACCCAGAATTCCAGTACTGGTGCATGATCAATCATAAACTCCAGAGGCCTGTACCCAGGACTGCATGAGGCTTTGGGGGGACATCTAGTCACAGACTGTAACATTTGGCTCTGGCCCCCTAAATGCTTATGTACATTCCTTTATGCAAAAGGCATTTCAGTCCATCTGTAAAAGTTGCAAAGTCCTAACTGTTTCAGCACTGCTGAGAAGCCCAAGTCTCCTCCAAGGTCTAAGGCAAACTCTTACTGTGATCCCTTGTACAAATGCAAAGAAAGTTAAACACTCCCAATGTTCAATGTCACAAAATAGACAATTCCACTCCAAAAGTTATAAACAGGAGGATAGAAAAGAATGGGACTGAAGCAAGTCCAACATTCAGCAGACCAAGCATTAAATCCTGTATTTCCACATGGGACATCCAAAGCAATATGTGCTAAGTTGTGAGCTCCAATGGCCTTACTAGTTCTGCCCCTTTGGCATTTTCAGTGGTTACACTTCCTTTGGCTTCTTTCTCAGGTCTTCTTTGCTCCTTCCTTGTAACTTTCCTTAGATGATCCCTGTTACGGGGTTTTGCAACTGTCTGAGGTCTCCAGTGCACCTTGGCTTCTCCTTCAGAGCTTCATGCACTGCCTTCTCAGGGACACACTGCTTGGCCTCCCAGGCCTTCTGACAGCTAGGTGGAAGTGTTCTCATCCTCAGAACTTTTGCATTCTGCATGCGCCTAAAACCAGATCCCAAGATCTGCTGCCACTTTGAACATTAGCCAGGCTTTCTTCTCTCTTGGCTGTAGGGGTTAAGTGCTGGGTTGGTTGAGCACTCTGAACCTGATTCTGAGGAAGAAATTCTCTATTGCACCACCATTCTTGAATCTAGTGTACCGACTGCCATTTTGGAACCTGGAGCAGCCACCACTGCCATTCTGGAACATAGTGTGGCTGCCATCATTACGGAACATGGCTCTCTAAGGTTTTGTCCTCAAAGCAAAGTTTTCCAGTTTTGCAATTTTCAGGATGCAAAGGGTGGAGACTTGGTGCTTCTTGTGATGCCCTCAGGGCAAATTTTCTATTCTCCTATTTCTTCTCCACAATGGAGTTCTCTTTAGCTCTCTCTTTGCAGTCCACAGCTTTACTGAAGCTTTTTTCCAGGCCAATCTCACAATGTTTTAAATCATCCCGCTGTGCTCTTTGCACTTGATTCTCAATATTAATTTGCCCCCAACAGTAAGCATGGCAACACCTCACATTACACTGCCCTAAAATTTCTTCTGCCAAATTAGTCCACCACCCTTAATCTGTCTCAGGCAAAGTCTCTGGACAAGAGCAAAATGTAGACAAAGTTACTGCCAAGCCATAACATGTATCATCTGGAGTCCAACAGTCAATGCAGTCTTTCCCAGTAGAAAGCTCTGGATCCTGCTCTTTACCAAAAGGATTTCCATCAGCCTTCTAGTTTTCTCAGCTCTGATCAGAATCTCAGTAGAAAGCTCTGGATCCTGCTCTTTACCAAAAGGATTTCCATCAGCCTTCTAGTTTTCTCAGCTCTGATCAGAATCTCAGTAGAAAGCTCTGGATCCTGCTCTTTACCAAAAGGATTTCCATCAGCCTTCTAGTTTTCTCAGCTCTGATCAGAATCTCCCATATACAAGTGTGGAAGGTGTTCCAGCTCTACTCCTTCAGGCGACATCTCTGAATCTTTCTAAACATGTCCCACAAGCTATTCCAAAAGGTTCTTGTACCACATGGTCAAGTATAGTCACAGCAACTACCCTATTCCTCTGGTACCAAATTCTGTCTTGGTTACTTTTCTCTCATTGCTGAGAAAAGATACCTGGTTCCCCTAACTAAGGAAGGAAAGGTTTATTTAGCTCACATTTGGTGGAAGTTTCAGTCTATAAAAAGCTGGTTCCAAGGCAGAGTGGCATATATCGGAAGGCAAGAGATCACTGTGGGGGGAAAGCAGCAAGTGCAGCAAGAGTGATAAAAGAGGAGTGGGAGAGCAAGGCTCTTTTCCTCCCTTATATTGTCTGCAGACTGCCTGCCCCAGGGTTGGTTTAGCACTCACACCCTTAGTTTCAGCACTGGTCCATGAATCAGTGATAAAATCTAGAAGTCCACACCTATGACTGCATGAGGCTTTGTGGTGGGGTGGACATCTAGACACAGCCGTAACCGTATAATGGTCTCCCAAAGGCTCAGGTATATCCCTTTAGAAAAAGGCATTTAGTTGATCTCTAAGAGTTGCCAAAGTACTAACAATTTCAGCATTGTTGAAGAGTCTAAATTTCGTCTCCTCCAACATGTAAGCAAAATTCCTAACTGTGAGCCCCTGCACAACTGAAAAGTTAAACACTTCCAACATTCAATAGCACAAGATAAACATACCATTCCAAAACATACAAACAGTGGGATATAAAAAATGGGACTAAAGCAAGTCCAACATTCATCAGGTCAAACAATAAGTCCTGTAGTACCATGTAGAACATCTGAGGCAATCTGTTGCTAATTGTCCGCTCCATGTGGTTCCACCTCTATGCAATTTGGTGGCTCCAGCTCCCAGAGCTTCTCTCTTAGTTCCACTTAGCTCCCTCCCTGCAGCTTCTTTAGAAGATCCACTTCCTGGCTTTTCCAAACTTCTGCTGTCTCCTCTGCCACTTTCACTTCACACTCACAGCTTCACACATGACCCTTTCAGAGGCACAATTCCTGGATTTTCAGGTCTTTCGGAATCTATGTGGAAGCCTTTTTCACATCAGAATCTTTTCATTTTGCATGTAAAATGAGCACCATATGGATGATGCCAAGGTGTGCTGCCAGCTGGACTAGTAGTCAGACTGTCCTCCCTTTGATGTAGGGGTTGAGTTCCCAGATCACTAAGCACTCTGAACCTGATTCTGAGGGACAAATTCTCTATGCTGCTACAATTCTGGAACTTGGTGCTGTCGCTGCCACCATTCCGAAACATGGCGCTCTGAGGCTTTCCTCTCAAAGCAAAGTCTTTCACTTTTTCAGGTTTGAGGCTGCAAAGGGTGGAGACTTGCTGCTCCGCTCTTTCTGCTCTTCTTGCATTTGCTGTTTTCCACCACCATGAACTGTTGTTTTCTGCCACATGCCATTCTGGCTTGAAGCCTGAAACCTCCACAAACTGTGAGGTAAATAAACCTTTCCTTCCTTCATTCTGGGTTTTGTCTCAGCAATGAGAGAAAAGTAACTAACACAGGCATGAACCTTGTGTGAGGTTCTCTTGACCCTTATATGATATTAAGAAAAGACTGAACAGGAGTCCCATCCTCAGGCATAGTAAGCCAATCTCCTTTCATTATAGGTTCTCTTTGTTCAAAATCACATTGATATGCTGTAACTATAGCATTACATCTGCAAATTGTCACTTTGCAATACCATTTCTGCAGTTAGATAAGCCCTATCATGCCCTCTATTCCTGTCAGCCTGGTCCTTCGCTTGCTCTTGCACTTGAGCATTAAAATTTAAGTACCGACGAGGAGACAAAGGGGAGTGGGGACAAATGCCTCACACTTAGGCCTTAAGTGATGAGCCTGCACAATAGAATCTAAAATCCCAAAGGAGAACGACCCTTGAGCTCCATTATTCATTACACTGTTTCAATTCTTTTAATGATATAGAGTCAAAAAATTGAAGTTCTGCCCACAGCTGATTCTGATGATCTGGGTCGGGTCTATAGATCACTGGAAATCAGCACATTCTCATAATTTCTCCCTGCTTGGCTGCTTCTGGGACTACTGCCTGGTAACTAGACAGGTGAGGTAGAAGGTAGCTCTGACCTATGTGGCCTGAAGGTGCTGTCCCTGGAGTTTCCCCACCCACCATATCTACCGGTAGTTCTTCCCCAGTTTTTGGGAGGGCACCTGGAAATTTTACCTTCCCATATATCCACTCTTCTTCCCTCTTTTATTTTTGGCCTTCCTTTCCATCTGATTTTTCTTGTTATTATCATCCTCCCTGATTCACTCTAGCATTGGTGCTTTACATGCTGCAGTGCTTAAGCATTCAAAAACAGATTTTACTAATACCAAAGAGGAGAATGTTTTCGAAGAAAATTTCACCCTTGCTATGAGCTAATTTTAAACTTTCACTGATCCCATCACAATCTTCTAAATCTAAGATTCCTACCTGCAGAACCCAAGTATTGAATTTCATAATCTCACACACCATTTTAGTTAAGGTACCAGTCTAACTCACCTTCCTGCTTCATTAAGCAGCCTATGCAAGAGTTGAATATAATTCTGCTGCTCTCTAAAATGCTTCTACCCCATTGCCCAGCTACAGAAATCTTTCTCTGCCACCAAATGCTTTACCTTCAACTTTCTATTTGGATGTCCCCAAGATCATCCCACAGACTTCTCTCAAGCCTCGAGGGCTCTTCTTTCCACTCAGGTACATGTTTGATCTCAGGCCTAGTTAGAATGTTCCTGTTCATACATCAAGTACAGGGGACCTGTCCAATATCCTCAACTGCCCCTATGAGGGGAACAGTGAAAGGATGGTATAAGAAACCAAGGCAGATACATGACAGGGGACTAGGAGTTCAGTGCCACAGGATGGGCAGAGACAAAGTCACCTCAAGCTGCCACTATTTATTGGGCATCTGCCATGAGAGGAGGGTTGGCCCAAGACTGAAGGTGGGTGGAAGGCAGAGAAGTCAATGAGTCATCAGGAAATGGATAATCCTGGGAAGACTTGAGAGGGTGGAGCCGATCTTAGGCTGAGAAGCCTTTTACTCTGGAGTATTTTTCAATCTCAGTGGCTTTAGTTTTAATCCTAGTGTTTGGGAGAGGATAGTCCAACCCAAAAGAGATAAGGAGAAATGTCAAAAGCTGATATGGATTATCCCAAGTCTCCATTTATCTCTTAGAGAAATTTGTAAAATTAGCCATTGTGACATGGTGATCTCCAATAGACAGGCAGTTTTTTCTCCTCTCCAAAATCCCTAAGAAAACAGAGCTTCTTGTGTTTTTGCTTTGAGTTGTTTGTTTGTTTGTTTCATTTTGAGACAGAGCTGTCCTGTGTAGTCCACAACAACCTTTTAAACCACTACGTAAACTGAGCAGGGTGGTGCATGCCTGTTACCCCAGTGCTAGGGAGGCTGAGATAACAGAATCATTGTGAGTTTGAGGCCAGTATGGGCTACAAAATGGTATGACCCACCTGAGGTGGGTATGACCCACCTGAACTGCAGAGTGAAACCTTGTCTCAAAAACACACACACAAAAAAAACCCCAACTGTGTAACCAAGGCTGGCCTTGAACTCTCTTTCTTCTGTGTCAGCCTCCCAAGTGTGGGATTGCAAGCATGCCCATGTTCCTAGCTATAACACCACAGCTTCTGTTCTCAAAGTTGTTGAACTTGGAAAACTGTGACTCACTGGAACAAAACTGTGGTTGTGGCTGGCAGTGCTACCCTCTCAACTCTGCCCCAGCTCATGTTCTTAGATTTCATCCTTATTCGTTAAGCTTATCTCAGCTGAACATCCTAGCCTGTCTGGGGCAACAAAGACCAAGTGTACCTCCCTGTCCTTGAGGATAGTGTTGGGTTTAAGAGTGTCTGTTGGGGTTTTGTAGTGGCCTCTTTTGATTTCCAAATTCTGTCCACACAAAATTCTTTCAATACTGTTGCCTGTGATATAGAGGAGCAATATAACACCCAGTCTACTACATATTAGACATGACAAATTTCTGCTCTGCAACATCAAAGAATGAATTCTAAGCAACAAGGGTGGTTAAGAGTAGGAAAATTGAGAAAGATAAGTTGTGAGAGAAAGGAGACCAGCAAATGGGTTGCCCAAAGAATCGATTCCTCTTTCAAAGATTTATACAACACAGTCATGGGGCAGATGCAACATGAGTCAAATTAGAATCAGCCAATACCAGTGCATGTACAGCCACTTAGCCAAAAGTGAGAAAGTATGGTAAGGGCCTATGGATGACATCATTCAGCTTTGTCAATAATCTACAGTGTTAGCCTTACCTTTCATCTTAGTTTTACTTACCCCTAATGAGATTATGCTCTGTTCATATGTGACATTCCAAAAGGTGGTGCCAAAATCTCAAATTTCCATTCATCCCTTAGGATGTCTGGAAATCTGGCCATTGTGAATTGAATCTTCTTCGGATGCACCTCCAGCCACAGTTTTGTTGCATTCTGATTTTGTGCACTGTTTCTCTCCAGAATCTAACACTAACTATTGATAGAATTTTTACTTAGCTTGGTTGTCTATGATACATAAAATTCTCAAAAATGTCCCAAGCATTTGAAATTATTTGGGTCTTTCACAAAGTCACACAATGGCATGCTCCTGCTCACTTCACATAAGAATTTAGGCCTGGTTTCCTACACTGAGAACTGACTTAGGTCTTTTTACCCCAGTACTGTGGAAGGAAACCTGGGCCTGTGAACTGAGCTATATTCACAACACTTTGCTTTTTATGTTTTGGTGGGTTTTTTTGTTTGATTTTTTTTTCCTGTACCAGGAATCAAATTCACAACCTTGCACTTGCCAGCCAGGTGCTGTGTCACTGAGCTAAATTCCCAGCCCTTGGTTTTGTTTTTTGGAGAAAAGGTCTCACATGTAACTCAGGCTGGCCTTGAGCTCTCTACATAGACCAGGATGGTCTCACTCCATGGTGAGTTTTCAGACCCATTCCCCCTAGTGCTGGATCACAGGAAGGTGCAACTACTGTTAGCCCATTTACTTTTGAAATTTTTGAATTTTAAGAAAGGTTCTCACTAAATTGTCAAACTACCCAAGCTGGGCTCAAACTTGCAATACTCTTACTTTTGCCTCCCAGAGTGCTGGAATTACAGGCAGGGGTCACCAGGCCTAGATTTCCCCTGAGTTTTCAACAGCCTATGTGGTCCCTCTTCTCCCAGAGTGGGGACATGATTTGCTGTCAGGAAACACAGAACCCAAAGCACCACTGATATGTGGACACTGCTCTTGTGCTTATCCTGAGGATGACATGACTGACTTCTACAGTTGTTCTAAATCTGGAATACTTTGATAATTTCTATGTGCCCAAACAACCCCTAACCACAGACTTTCAGGTTTGATATTCTTCTGCCAGTGTCAGGACTGGATAACAGCCTGCCCCATCTCACACACAGAGCTATGGCAGTCACATGAGAGTAGAACTCAACAATGATGTGGAGTCTATCAGCGCATGGGTCCTGGGTTTCCAAGTCTTTAGTTCTTAACTTTCAAAATGGAACCTTTCCTCCTATGTCTGTATTAATCTGGAGAAAGCTGAGAGGCAGCAGGATTATTTGGGTGGAGGCTCAGTATCAACACTGAGTGGAAAGCACTGTCTGAAGAGGGAGGAAGGATCAGGAGTCAATAAAAGCCTCTGAGGAGCCATCCCAGATCCTGAAGCCTGGAGTCACTGCCTGAATTCCAGGGAGCCTGAAAACCCGGCCACCTCATCCAGCCCTGGTGAGTCACCACCCTCCACAGCACATGCACCCCTCTGCCCTTAGCCAGTCTCCCCTGTGACCTGCAGCCCAAGATGCCCTTAATGTTAGTGTTTTTGCAGATTCAGATGCATATATATGAGGTTAGATTTTCCCTTAATATACAGATTTCCATTCACCTAAAATAACTTGATTTCCGCTGTAAATATCTTTTTTTTCCCCTTGTCTTTTTGAGACAGAATCTCTGTCATGCAGTTCAGGCTGGACTTGCGTCCCTTTGTAGCCCAGGCTGGCCTCAGATGCACAAAAGTCCTCCTCCCTCAGCCTGTGGAGTGCTGGGATTACAAACATGCACCACCGTGCCTGACCTAAATTTGTTTTCCGGTTTTTTTTTTTTTTCTTTTAGTGTATTTAAGAGATAGTCTCACTATGTAATTCCAGCTGCTCTTAAATACATTCTGTATGCCATGGCAGCCTCAATCTCAAAATAATGACCGCTTCAGCCTCCCAATTGCTAGGGTTTCAGGCTTGTTCCACTATACCTATCCATCAATGCCAACCTGTAATGCATTAATTTGTTAATAATTTGTCATATCAGGATTTGAACCTAGGGCCTTTGCACTGAGCTACATCTCAGCCTATTGGTTATGTTTCATTTTTGTACAAAGTGTCAGATGCTGCATACTCCAGGATGAATTCAAATTTGTGATTATCCTGCCTCTGCATCCAGTGTGTTGGGTTTACTCAGCTGTGTGACCACTCATGGTTTGTTTATTTCCCTGAGAAGTTAGCATGTTACCTTAGCTGAGAACCCATTTTATTACATCCACAGCTATCAATTTTGCGGGATCTCAGGAGAAGGTTCTGTCAACATGTAGCTACAGCTGGAGGCAAATTTCATTACCTTTCAAATGTTTTTGTCTCCCAAAGGCACCAAGTTCCCAAGGCTGGGTTTCAACTTCTGACCATCCTCATTCAGTCTCACAGATGCTGGAATAAAGTCCAGGCAGTACCATTGCCATATAGGATATTTCAATACTTTCCCTCTGCTCCCAAAAATTATTACCAACTTTGTGATCATATGAATGAATTGGAAAGGGGATTACTTTGCGGCAGACTTGGAAGTTTGTAGTAAGCAGATAATCTGCTTTATCAGTTGCATCTGTTAGTGATTATAATGAAGGAGTTGAAAACAGCAGTATGCCCTTGGGGGCTTTAGTGAGATTTCAGAATCAGAAACATAAATCCTCAGCGCAAGATATCAGAAAAGTTAGTGTTATCATGCTGTTGTTTGCTTTTTGTTTGTAGCTCAGGTTGGGTTAGATTTAAACTCACTGTATAGCCCAGGACGGCATTGAGTTCCCAGGGACCCTCCATCCCCACCTCCAGAGTGCTGCGATTAGAGGTGTGGCCACCACACCTGGATGACATCAGTACATTCCCAGGGGCATCTTTGGCAGCATCTTAGATATCTTAGGGCATTAAGTAAAGCAAAATAAAGAAAAATGAGATGAATGAATGCTATATAAGCAACTTTTTGATGCAGGGATGCTGGTGATCTGCAGAGGTGGGTTACAGTGCACCCATAATCAGCAGGAAGAATGACTGAATAGGGCTCTCATACTGGCTATTTGCAAACCTCCCAGGACAAAAGAACTGTGGAGGACATCCGTGCTTTACACAAAATTGAGAGGGTTTCTGTGAACAAACATCAATTAGATTCTAAAGAAAAATTCTGGAATGAATAAGGCCCTAACCTCTAAACTGTGACTTCATGAGGTTATACTATATTGGAATCCAGCACTGGTCTTCACAGCCCAAGAAAACTGCAAGTCACTGCTCACACCAGTGAGTGCTTATCCCACCGAGTCTGTTTCCATTGCCAGGTAATGGACAAGCCAGGGAACCAAGGGGAGAGGGACGCACATCAGAACAGTCACTGCTTTTGCCAGCTCTGGTTTAGGGGAAAAATCCGGGACTCTACAATCATATGAAATAAAAATTCATGGGATTCATTGTTTAATTTTTCTTAGCCAGGTGCATTTTTGGAACTGATAAGTTAGAGACTAGGCCATAGGACTTTCCATTTTCTTGGTTCTATTTCCTTGTGGTGAGGATCAGAATATTTTCCCAAACCTGGTGGAAGTCAGTCTCAGATTCCCTGGCTCCCATTTCAAAGACTGTAGGAACTACGGGTGTTGTGAAAGTAAATGCGCATTTTGCTCTCACCCTGGTTCATAAAGGAGACATCAGACATTCTTCCTGGGCTCACTGCAGGCAGAAGTAAGGCTCTGGGACCAGAAACCAAATTAGTGTGGGACGGACTGAGGGCTTTTCTGCCTGTCAGACCAGAGATTTTTTGGCTGCAGGTTGGTTTCCTGACAGGTGAGAAGGGGTTTCTCAGCCTTGTCTGAAAGTACAACTTTCTCCTCAGTGTGTCGCCAGCACCCCAGGCATTCCAGATTCACCACGATGAGCACCCAGCCGGTACGTATGCTAAAGAAATTAGCCGTTGAAAGCTTGCTGAAGGACAAGGCCTTGGCTCTGGAGGCCCTGGAAGATTTGCCAGGGGAGCTCTTCCCACCAGTGTTCATGGAGGCCTTCACCAGGGGGCACGCAGAGGTCCTCAAGGCCATGGTGCTGTCCTGGCCCTTCCCCTACCTGCCCCTGGGAGCCCTGATGACCATGAGGAAAGCAGAGACTTTGAACACTCAGGTGGATGCTGACCAGATTCATAAAAGGATGTTACAGGCTGTGCTGGATGGGCTCGATGTGCTGCTGAGCCAGAAGGTTCCCTCCAGGTGAGTGGAACCCCCCAGGTATCCTGCAGGGAGGGCCCCAGATTCCAGGAAGGGCAGAAAGTGTCAGGGAGAGTGGGGTTAAAGGGTGAAGCAGGATCTTCTGATAGTGACTGGCAGAGGATCAGAGAAGCCTCGGGCATTGCTGGCCCACCTGGGCAGGCACTGCCATATTTGGAGCTCAGCTGAGGGTGGAGGTGAAAGGAGCTAGATGTTCCTGACTTCTCCCACAGGCACCTGGAGTCAGGACTGGGCTGAACCCAAGGGGAAAGGAGAAGCAGAGAACTGTAACATAGAAAAAGTAGTGGAAATAGCAACGGACCTCAGAGATGAGGAAGGCACAGGAGGAAGTTCAGTGTTGGCATAAACTCTCAGACTCATTCCTGGTTCACCCATAGGAGGCTGAAACTGCAAGTGCTAGATATGCAGGTCGAGCACCAGAAATTCTGGAGAGTCTGGGCTGGAAACGAGTTGGAAGTCTGCTCTGAAAAAGCCATGAACAAGAGAAAAACAGAGGAGCCTGGGTCAAGGGTAGCAGTAAAGCAGCCCCTCAAGGTGACTTTAGATCTCTGGCTCAGTCAGGGATGTCTGTGTCCACAGGAGGCCTACCTGTTCAAGTGGGCCCAGGACAGGGAAGATCTGGTGCAGCTGGAGTGTAAGAATCTGTGTATTACAACCATGTGCTTTCCCACGGCCAGAGAGTTCCTGACAATGCTCTCCCTGGATTCTGTGAAGGAGGTGCATGTGGGTCACTGCTGGACACTCTTTACCTTGGCTGAGTTTGCCCCTTTCCTCGGCCAGATGCAAAATCTTCAAAAACTAATTATTTCTGACGTGTATGTGCCTGCCATCCTTTCCTCAGAGAAGAGAGAGGAGGTGTTCACTCAAATCACCTCTCAGTTTGTCAAGCTTCACTGTCTTCAAGAGATTTATATGCATTCTGTCAACTGGCTGGAAGACCACTTGGACCGGGTACTCAGGTAAGATGTGCAGCTCTCTCTGCACATGTGCACTCCCAAGGGATATGACAGGGATCAACACACAGCCTTTTTCACCCCCCCAGTGCTGCAACATGGTGTCCCTGAGCCACTGTATTGGAGCATCCAGACTGGACAGGGCCACTATGCTAGGATGCCAGGAAGAGGATCAGAGAGAGGGAAAGTGGGTGTGTGACTTCTTCCTCAGGAATCCCTCCTACGGGAAGGTGCTGAGAAACACGAAGGCATCTCTGATCCCCCAGCTGTCCCCATGAGAAGACTCTGCCCCAGGACGGGCTGGTGACCAGATGGAGGTGCAGGGGTCTGAGGCTGAGGGCAGGGAACACTGGTGAAGGGCAGGGAACAGGCACACAAACTGCTGGGAGCTTCTTTAGGAATCCCAGTAGCTGTGGTCACATCTTGCCTGATGTTTGCTCCCTGCCTGGCTCCTACTGCCCTCATCAGGAAAGAGTTGTGGTTTCTGCTTGAGAGTGAGGAGAGGGGACTGCACAGATCCAAGATTCATTCAAGCAGGTGATGATAAATTTGCACCCACCTAGGCTGACTCGTGTGACACTTGGTACACCGTCTTGCTGTTCTCACCAAATGCAGGTCTAACTGCCTGGTCTCTCTGCAGGTGCCTCCCGTCCCCGCTGAAGACCCTCTCATTATCTCACTGCCAGCTCTCACACTCTGACTGGATCAAGCTGCCCCAGGCTGTGCAGACCAGACAGCTAAAACACTTAGATTTGAGTTATGTCAGGCTGGCTGATTTTAGCCCTGAGCCCCTCCAAGTTCTGTTCATGAACGTTGCAGCCACCCTGACCATCCTGCACTTGGAAAACTGTGGGATCACAGATGCGCAGGTCTGTGCCTTTCTGCCGTCCCTGAGCTGCTGCTCCCAGCTCACTACCTTCTGTTTCATAAGGAATTTTATATCCATAAACACTATGAAGAAGCTGCTGTGCCACACCGCCAGGCTGAGCAACTTAAACCAGGAGCTGTACTCTGTTCCTCAAGAGCTTTATGCTCCCAGGGATAGTTTCCTCCAGCAGATAATCAACCAGGTTCCTGAAGAACTGAGTAGGATCATGAAGTCACTAAATCATCCCAGGACAGTCTGGTTTTGTATTGTTCATTGCAAACTCTGTTGCCCTGGCAAATTCCAGAACATGCACCCTACACCATGCTGTGGCTGCATCCCCATCTAGTTGAATGCACATATCATATGTTATCTCCTGGGAACCAGGAACACAGAGCTCTTCTTCCAGTGTGAGTGACAGAAGTACAGCTGGGCCAGCCGGCAGCAACCATGGACAGTTACTGACTTGAGAGGAGAAGTGACCTTTGTGGAGTGAGGATCTAGACAGGAGCAGATCTAGGAATCTCAGTTGTTAGATGTCAATTCAGGCTTGAGAAGAATGAGTGTATGGTTGTACAGAAATTGTCAGAAATAAAGAGATTTGCATATGAATCATCTGGTTTCTGCCATGATTATTTTACCTGGTTTCTGGCTCAGAGCTCATGAAATTGCAGTCACTGGGGAGAAAAGGCCCTGACTTGTCTCATCAACGCGGTTTGACCTCAGGAACTCAAGACACCAACAGAGATATTCCATGTTGTTCATTCCCTCCCATCCTTTGGTTTCACCATCCACTGCTTCCCTCCATGCTTCCTGGTATTTCTCCCCCTTCCTAACATGCCTTCGTCACTGGGACTCAGTGTAGAACCAGCCCACTGAGCTGCAGCCACAGAAATTTCCGTTTCCAGACCAAGTCCTTCTAGATATCTGGACTTTACTTGCACTTATGATTCTTTCATCTAACTTTCTAGAAAGCTGTGATTACAGTCATGGACCTGTATGCTCAGCCTTTTCCTCCTCATTTCCGTGGCCCTCTTGGATTAATCTTTGGCTGCCAACCTGAAATGCATGGATGAGATTAATTCTCTAAATTACAGTCTTTTTGAAGTGCAAGAGCTGTGGTCTGGACCATGCCTGCTATGGGAGCCACTGGGAATCCTAGGGAAGCTTCCTGGGAAAGTGAATCTGTGTGAGCTGCTGTGACAACAAACCTTTTGCTGACAGGATCCTGTGCCACAAGAGCCACAACAAGGCTGGGAACAGTGAGGTATATTGGGAAAACTTCCCTGGGACCCTTATTGTTAACCTGACACCAAAATTCTCAGCATGGATCATGGGTAGCTCTAGAAGTCTTATTTTTTCGTTCTTGGCCCTGCAAACAAAGTATTTCACTGCCCAGGCATTGGTGAAGTAGGCATTCCAAGGAGCTGAAGTTACACCATAGTGTATGGAAACAAAACACTGAATAGCAATGCAGCTTAATGCTGAGGCTCATGGCTTAATTGCCAGTACTATGAAACACAGAGCAAGTCACAAGTCCTCTAGTTCATTTCGATCCAGTACACCTCAATTCATGAATTTATTTTCACTCAAATGATACATTCTTCAGCCTTATATTCTCTTTCAGGCTGAAGGTCCTTGTTACTGCCTGTGGGTCCATCCTGCCTGGGAAATGTCCCCTGTGGGCAGAACCCTGACACTAAAGGCAAAGGCCATGGGTCAGACCCACTAGGATGACAGGGTCTTGGGGTTGGACCCATGTTTCCTCCTCTCCAACATCCCCAAGGAGACCTGGACATGTGTGACCCCCTCGTCTGCCCATAGGAGCTGCACTCTCAGCTCTGCAACAGCTCCTGTATGAGATTTCACATTCTCAAGCCAGTTCACTTTGCTGATCCCATTGGAAACACCTCTTTTTACAAGGATGTTTAGCAATTATACAACTGGTTAGATAACAATTAGTACATAAGAATATATTTTGTTGCCATTCCATCCTTCCTCTTAACAGTAGGTGAGGAGTATAAACACATATGTTTACTTTTGTATATCCATGTCTTTGCAATACTCTTTTGACTTGTCCTCCACTGATTGGCCACAGAAGTCCAGTTTGCAGAAGTCCAGCATGAAAAGGCAGGGATAGCTTGTATAAAGTATGTTGTATGGGCCCAGTTTTGTCATTGATAATGAGTCTGGGGAGGGGGAAATTGAGGCCTCTATCCAACTGTGTAACATTGGACAAGGCATCTGAGGTCATGATATAGTCAGGAAAGCCAAAGAAGGAAATCTCATACCAATCTCAATCATTTTCCAGAAGGACTCTTCTGGGGAACAATCTACAAAGCAATAATTAGTGTGTAGCCCATCTGTGGTATGGATCCTTGAAATCTGCCAAGAGCCTAAATCACTTTTTCAAAATGAGGGGCCTGAGACTTTGGAATATAGATACAATGTTAGCTTTACAATCTCTTATAAGGTTACTCTCTGAGGGAATAGAATTTAAGGTTAATGAAGCAAATTGTCCTTTAGGCAGTTGTATTTTTAAAATCTAATCTATAGCTGATGTACAGTGGCTAGAATCCTGCTGTAGATGGCCTATACACAAAGGTGGAAAGACAAAATGAGATGTCATGTTAAGCTTAGTCTGTTTTGGTAAGTGTATTAAAATTTATGGGCAAGCCAGGTGTGGCTGCAAATATCTGTAATCACGGCCCTTGGGAGGTTGAGGTAGGAGCATCGGTGTCAGTTTGAGGACTTCCTGGGCTACAAAGAGAGCTCAAGGCCAGCCTGAGCTACATAGCAAGACCCTGGCCCCCCAAAAAATTATGGGCTGGGAGAACAATATATAAAGCATCATTGTTTTTTATAGAGTGGAAAATTTCTCTGGCACTGTCTATGTAAGGGGTTTAAGCAAGGGTGAATTAGGTACATAGTGCCAGTATTCTTTACCTGAAAGCACAGGGATATGATGGAAATGACTATGAAGCAGCCATGAGCAGAACATAAATTAACCAATGGGCTTTTCCTGTGTAGTTGTGAATCTGTCCAAAGCCTAGGCCACTTGTTTGGAAAAGGGCAGCAGACTCAATAAGTGATCCTCTGTGAGTCACTGATCCCTCCTGAGGCACTTAATGGCAGGTGAAGCCAGAAAGCCTCAAAGGATAAGAAAAGATCACAGCCAAGTACACCTGGAGGCAATCTGAACTAGATAAAGACTATATTCTCAGGAATCTCACTATTGGGTGGATTAATTTAATACCTTACTTGGAGAAGTCCTTGAGCAATTCCCACCCTTGAGCACTCTGCTCCCTATGCCTGATAACTAAATAAATACAGGCCACCCGGAAAAGGTCTTGCTCTTAGCCCTGGGAGAATCTCAAATCTGTGTGAAAGCTTTGATCCTCCTGGAGCCCTGAAGCCATTCCATTTGCCTGTTTTATTCAGCCTTCACTGTGCACTCATTGGGCGACTGCGGATCTGATCAGTCTGCAGTAAATAAGGGACATTATTAACCCAATAGGAATACATACTGTAGCTGCTCACAGAGCAAGTATGATAAGGAAAAGATTTTCAGATGTGTAGCGGATTGACAACTGGTGGTCAACGTATAACTACCAGCAGAACTGAGTAAGCATGGTGCTGGGTGTGGGACACCCACCCGAGGACAGTTTCCATCAGCATGAGAGGCAGACCTCACAAAGAAGCAGGATTTCAGGAATTAAAGAGGCTTTTGGGGGCTGGGGATTTAGCTTTTAATTTGGATGGGAGACCTCTGAGCAGAGTGTGCTTTGGTGGGCACGAATGAGCATTGCCCATTTTATGACCAGATCAAAAGTGATGGGGCTGGGGATTTAGCTCAGGGGCAAAAGCGCCTGCCTGGCAAGCGCAAGGTCATGAGTTCAGTTCCCGGTACCGGAGAAAAACCAAAAAAAAAAAAAAAAAAAAAAAAAAAAAAAAAAAAAAAAGAAGCTTTTGGGATCTGAGAGAGGCTATCAGGAGTTGGTAGAAGCTCTAAGGAGCTGTTGATTGTTTGGAGGAGGTTGTCATGCTGGGTTTGCAATGAACATGGTTGTTTTCATCCTCCAAGGAGCTCGGGAACTCGTTGGCACTGAGAATGGCTTTGGTTCCCTTTGAGGGAGCTCTCGTCCTCACTTTCAGCATTGCTTCCTGTCTCTTGAGGGGAAGAAGGTGCACCGCAGGTGTCCAAGAGAAGCTTGCTGTGTTGATTTCCCTGGTGGGAACTCAGCCATCTTGAATCATTGGGGGAGCTCTGGACCTCACTGTTGCTCAGGATGGCTGTGCTACTTTTTAGAGGAGCTCTGGTTCTTCAGAGTGCCGCTTCCTGACTTCAGTGCACATCCCTCAGCCTGACAGTACAGAACCTTCATCCCGCTGGCACAGACCTCCCAGATTCCACCACTGAACTTTGGGCCTTCCTAGCACAGATCTGTGGAACAGGCCTGCATGGGATGTAGTTATGGGCTCTGGGCCTCCAGCTGGAGTCATGGGAGGCATTATTATGAGCTCCTGGTCTTTAGCTGGACTCATGCAGGACATATCTGTGTGATCCTGGCCCTCAGCTAGATTCCTTGGTCTTATTGTGTGGACAGATTTCAGGTACTCTTTCGTATATCATTCTTTGAGTGACTATTATACTTTTTTTTACTTTTTGGTTTTTTTTTCCAGTACCAGGAATCAAACTCACGACCTTGCACTTGCCAGGCAGGCACTGTGCTGCTGAGCTAAATCCCCAGCCCCTGAGTGCCTATTATAAATAATCATACGGAATATTTTCCTGTATTATATTGTTCCCCTGGCAAAATATCCTCCCAAACCATAACAAGGTGAAAAAAACAAACCTGGGCTGTCAAGTATGTGGTAAGCCTCACGAACTGTCTGCTGCAGGCCTTCTCAGAACAGTGGACAATGTGCTATCAGGTTTATTGCTTGATATGTTGGCAGAGGGCTTGATATGTGTGTAGGTGGCTTGGGAAAGGTCTTCATAATTCCTTTAGAGTCGCTCTGGCGCCACCTACTGGAGACAATATGCCATGGCCAATATGGCACTGGCCCTCAGAGGCCATGTGCTATTCCCCGCCCTTCTTCCCAGGGTCAAATTACAACTTCCTTCTCCTCTTTATGTAATATCCTGTTTCATTTTCCCAAGCTCCCACCCAATGCTAGCCTAGCACTTCAGCAAGCCCACCCCCTAAACTCTGCCTGTAGCCTGACCATATATAACCATTGTCCCCTTTGTCCACCCCAGAAGATTTGTCCCCTTGCAACCCCTCCCACTCATGGTCTTCTCCGGGCCCTGTAATAAAAGCATTTTATTGTTTTATTACTCTCTGTGCTGCCAGCCAAACACCTTTTATTATTGGTGCCCTTGTAACTCTGAGAGTGAGGTTCATGGGGTCCTCCCTCTGGGAGAGGATTCTCCCTCCCTTTGTCTGAGTCCCTCCCCCTGCCAGAGAACAGCTTTTTCCTTTGTCTGAACACTTGCTGCTGCTAGCCTGCATCCAACACCGACTTACTTCAAGTCTCACAGGTGAACCTCTCTGCATTCCCAGGAGTCTTGCATTTATTTATTTTCTCCTCCTCCATAAATCACGGGCCTGTGTTGAGACTCCTTTCCAGGACTACTGTGTTCCTTCCGCCCTACGGGACTCCCTTCTGGCTTCTCAGTGACAACTGAGAGGGTAGATTTGGGCATTTTCTCCTCTCTGGCATCTCTGACAGTGATGACTCTCAGGGGTTATGAGAACGGTGGCTTTAACCTCTGACTCACTTTTTTTTTTTTTTTTTGGTTTTTCTCTGGTACCGGGAACTGAACTCACGACCTTGCGCTTGCCAGGCAGGCGCTTTTGCCGCTGAGCTAAATCCCCAGCCCCATCACTTTTGATCTGGTCATAAAATGGGCAATGCTCATTCGTGCCCACCAAAGCACACTCCGCTCAGTGGTTTCCCATCCAAATTAAACGAGTTAGGACTCAAGAGTCACCTTCAGACCAAAACACTTAGTCTTTTATTGCCAGACAGTCTGGCCTCATTACAAACTAGACAGTGAGAGCCAGTGGCCTGAAGATGGCACTTTTGATCTTAATATCCTTAGAGATTGTCTTGGTTACTTTTTTTCTCACATCTGGGACAAAATGCCTGACGCCCAAAATTAAGGAAGGAAAGGTTTATTTCGCTTACAGTTTGTGGAAGTTTCAGCCCATACTTGGCAAATTATAAGGCAGAGTGGCATGTGGCAGAGAGCTGCAGCTCAGGACAGCAGCCACAGCTAAGCAACAACTAACTTACACCGGGGTGGAATGGGGGAGGAATGCCCCAAGCACTCTTTTCCTGTCCCTTACATATGCAAACTATCAACTCCCGGGCTGGTGCAGCTCTCACACCCATATTCAAACTCTAATAGCCCGCCCCAGGGCCGCAGGAGGCTTTGGGGGGAACATGCAGACATAAACCATAACAGAGATCTAGATAAGTTCTGTTATCGCAGCAACAAGAGGAAGGAATTGCCTTACATACAAGCTTTTATTGCTCTTAGGGCACTTCCTTCTCTCCTCCAGCCATGTCAGACTGCCCAATTCTGGTTGGCCCATTGCACACCACTGGAGTCCTCTCCTAAAGCCTCTCCTGACCCTCTCGACGATGTCCCTCCTGTCTTCACTCCCCCTCCAACCTATCTTCATTCTCCACAAGCTGACTCTTCACCCTCTCCCTCCCAGCCTGATCCTAATCAGCCAGATGGCCAGAACTCCTCACCCCAGCGAGCTCCACCAGCAGCCCAGTCCCCTTCTCTCTACCCTCCACCCACTTCTGAGGCCTCGCCATCTCCCAAACCTGTTATTCGCCTAGCCCCCACTTTCCAGACACCATCCTCCCATCCAACTCCTTCTCCCTCTGCTCCCCCTCATCCCTGCCCCCTGCCCCATGCACTCAGCCCGATGCTCAATCTCATTCTCCTCCTCCACAGTCTCCACCCTCTACAGACACAGCATCTGTTTCATCTCAAGATTCCTCTTCAGCTTCTGCCCCGCCCCGGTCGCCTTCCCCTCCTCGTGCCCACAATGCCTGATCTAAGTGGGCACATTACAGGAGGAAACAAGAGGGTGATCTTCAGCAACATGGTCACAGGTGGACATCTTGTCTTGACCCACAGGCAGCTATCCTGCTGTGGGTCACATGACCGCTGGAGGCTATCTTGCCCTGACTCACATGGTCACCAGCAGGCATCCTGCCCTGAGTCTCATGGTCAGCAGCAGCTATCTTGCTGCAGACCACACGACCACCTCTGCCATCTTGCCCTGACTCCTCGCCCCACCCCGTCTCTGGCTCCACTTACCACAGTAATTAAACATGTTGATCTGATTTATTTCCCTTCAATATGTTCTCCAGATTCATCCGTTTAGATGAAAGTATCTTAAGTTCATCCTTCTTTATAGAAGAGTAGTACTCCATTCTAAGTAAAAGCAACAATTTATTTATCCATCCATCCATTGTTAGGCATCTGGGCTGTTTCTAAGATTTAGATGTTACACACTGTAGTGTTATAAACATGGGTGTGTATGTATCGATGTGGTATGATGCTTTTAACTCCTTCAGGAAGATACCAAGCAAAGGTACATCTGGGTCAGTGAGATCTGTAGTTTTAGTTTTTGAGGAATAGCTGTACTGATTTCCATAGTGGTTGTGCCACTCTCGACACACTCTCTACTCCAACAGCCAAAAAGGATCCCATTTTCACCACAGTCTCACCAGCATTTGTTATTGGTAGACTTCTGGATGCTAGCCATTCCATGTGGATTGAGATGAAACCTCAGTGCTGTTTTAATTTGTATATCTCCAATGACCAGTACTATTGAGCATTTTTTGTGTATTTATTTGCTGTTTTTACTTCTTCATCTCAGAAGTTGCTACTCATTTCTGATGTTCACTTATGGATTTGGTCTTTTGCTAAGAGAGGTCTGACTTCTTTGAGCAATTTATATATTAGTCCTTTGTCTGGAAAAGGGCTGACAAATTTTTTCCCGTTCTGTGGGTTGTCTCTTTGCACTGTTGGTGATTTCTTTTGCTGTAAAAACCTTCTTAATACTATGAGATTCCAGTTGTTCGTACT
The DNA here is from genome assembly GCF_000276665.1 of Chinchilla lanigera. Classification (NCBI taxonomy): domain Eukaryota; kingdom Metazoa; phylum Chordata; class Mammalia; order Rodentia; family Chinchillidae; genus Chinchilla; species Chinchilla lanigera. Next base: position 207,462 of record NW_004955615.1, read on the forward strand.
CTGTAATATTTCCTCTGCAATTTCCATTGTTCTTAAAGTCTGTCTATTCTTGGGTCTTCAAGAATTTGAAATATTCTATCTTCCAGCAGAAGGTATTTCTATTTTAATATTGACATCATTGATCCATTTTACTTTTAGTTTACTGCATGGTGAGAGATATGGATCTAAGTTGAATCTTCAGCATGTCATAGTCACTATTTCCAGAACTGGAAATATTATTAAAAGGGAGAGCTCATTTCATATTTGAGAAAGTGATCTGAATGTCATGCTTCTGGTCCTTCTTTTAAGCCTTAGCTAACCACTCCTTCTGTACCCCAAAATACTTCTGAGGCCCCTGGCCTGGACCAGTGAGTAGGTCTCTCCACTGGGAGAACTTTAAATTACCATAAAAAATAAAAACATTCTCCCTAAATTCTACACAGCTATTTTGCTGAACAGGACACAGCACAAAGCAAAAAGCTCTCTGTTGCCTTCAGAGATCAAGAGAAAATCTTGGGCAACCTGCATTGTGACCCTTCCTGGGTTTTACAGGAAGACCTAGTCTCCCCCTTCTAGACAGCAGTATAGGGCCTTGAGAGAACCCAGAGAGCCAGTCTGATCAAGAACAACCCCATCACAGGGAATTGTTTTTGCAATTTTGTGGTTCGAAACCATGACGTAGGATTGAGCTACATGTCCATTAGTCTCTTTTCATCCTTTTTTTGAGAAAGGGTTGTGCTAAGGGCAGGCTGAGGACAGACACATGATCCTCTAGCCTCAGTCTCCCAGAGTGCTTTGACTACAGGCTGACTCACTACAACTTGAGTTACATCTCAGAATTTTTTTTTAGTATTTTGTGACAGAATTTGCTGTGTAGTTCAAGATGGTCTTGAACTCATTATGAGGTCCAGTTTTGTCTCAAATTTGTGATCATCCTCATGCTTCAGGCAACCAAGTGGAAGGTGTGAACTTCCTCCCTCCCTGGATTCATTTTTCTTGTTCAGTTTGGCTGCACTTCGTTTAGTAATTTATCTCAGACCACGATGCCACACGGAGATGATGAAAAGGGCACCCACATGAAGCAGATTCTGCAGCATATGCTTCACCAGGTGCCTGGACTCTTTGCAGCAGCAGGAAAGTGAGCTGCAGAGTGTCCAGCCAGTTTGAATGAGGCCTCATGTGTGGCATCAGTGCACAGTAAAGAGAGAGACCCTAAGGGATTTCCTGGTACTTCTTGTGGCTCTAGGAATGGCCCTCCTGTTCTGCTTGTGTGCCTGAGATGCTCTGTATAATCAGGTGTGATAAGTTGAGAGACATGGAGACAAGGACCTTAGAGAGAAGTATCTCACTTCCAGTGCCACCGAAAGGGGCATGTATGACACTTGGTGTTACACACGTTTTAAAATCATACGGTCAGGTTTGACTGCTCACTGCTGACTGAATCAAAAGGAGGCACATATTGGGGTAAAGAGGAAAAGGCACTGATTCAAAGCTAGCTGAGGCAGAGCTTGACCTTGCCATCTTCCTGCTCTGGTTCCCACAGTACTGAGATTTCAAGAAAGTGCCAGCTTCCCACTCTTCTTGCCACAATAGGAAGCAGTTTTTCAAGTTCTCCTTTATGCCTTTGGTTGTGTTGCCTTCACTGTGTGTCTTGGTTGTTTTTCTCTCCTTGCTGAGACAAAATATCTGACACCTCAAAGTAAGTAAAGGAAGGTTTATTTTGCTCAGTCTGTTGAGGTTGCAATCCATACTCAGCTGGCTCCAAAGCAGAGAGGCACATGCAGAGGGCAACCTTTCATAGTGGTAGACAACAGCAAAATCATCAAGAGGTATAATAGAGGAGCAATTGAGCAAGCCTCTTTCCCTCCTTTATATTGTATGTAGGCTATACACCCCAGGGATTGGTAGCCCTTCCTCCCAGAATTCCTGCATTGGTCCATGGTCATTCATAAACTCTAGAGGCCTGCAACCACGAATGCATGGGGCTTCGGGGGGACATCTAAACACAGACCGTAACATTCTGCCCCAACCCCTAAAGGCTCATGTACACTCCTTTATGCAAAAGGCATTTTAGTCCATGTCTAAGAGTTGTTAAGTCCTAACAGTTTCAGCACTGCTGAAAAGCCCAAGTCTCCTCCAAGATCTAAGGCAAACTCTTACTGTGATCCCTTGTGCAAATGAAAAGAAAGCTAAACACTTCCAATGTTCATTGGCACAAGATAGAAATTTCCTCTCCAAACGGTACAAACAGGAGGATAGAAAAGAATGGGACTGATGCAAGTCCAACATTCAGCAGACCAAACGTTAAATCCTGCATTTCCACATGGGACATCCAAAGCAATCTGTGCTAAGTTGTGAACTCCAAAGGTCTTGCTAGTTCTGCCCCTTTGGCATTTTCAGTGGTTACACTTCCTTTGGCTTCTTTCTCAGGTCTTCTTTGCTCCTTCCTTGTAACTTTCCTTAGATTATCCATGTTACTGGCTTTTCCAACCTTCTGGGGTCTCCAGTGCACCTTTGACTTCTCCTTACAGCTTCACACTGCCCTCTCAGGGACACACTGCTTGCCCTTCCAGGCCTTCTGACAGCTAGGTGGAAGAGTTCTTTTTGTGTGTGTGTGTGTGTGTGTGTGTGTGTGTGTGTGTGTGTGTGGTTTTTCTCCGGTACCAGGAACCGAACTCACGACCTTGTGCTTGCCAGGCAGGCGCTTTTGCCGCTGAGCTAAATCCCCAGCCCCTAGGTGGAAGAGTTCTTAACCTCAGAACTCTTGCACTCTGCATGCACCTAAAACCTGCCCCACATGGATGATGACAAAGTTTGCTGGCAGCTGGATCATTAGCCAGGCTTTTTTCTCTCTTCGCTGTAGGGGTTAAGTGCAGGGATGGCTGAGCACTCTGAACCTGATTCTGAGGAAGAAATTCTCTCTCCCACCACCATTCTGGAATGTGGGGTACCGACTGCCATTTTGGAACCTGGTGCAGCCACCACTGACGTTCTGGAACATAGTGTGGCTGCCACCATTCTGGAACATGGCACTCTATGGCTTTCTCCTCAAAGCAAATTCTTTCACTTTTTCAGTTTTCAGGATGGAAAGGGGGGAGACTTACTGCTTCTTGTGATGCCCTCAGGTAATCTTCTCTATTCTCCTGTTTCTTCTCAGCAATGAAGTTCTCCTTAGCTCTCTCTCTGCAGTCCACAACTTTATTAAACACTATTTCCAGGCCAAACTCACAATGTTGTAAATCATCATTCTGGGCTCTTTGTCTTGATTCTCAACATTAATCTGCCCTCAACAATACCCATACCACCACCTCAACATTACACTGCCTTAAAATTTCATCTTTCAAATTAATCTGTCCACCACCCTTAATCTGTCTCAGGTAAAGTCTATGGACAAGATCAAAATGCAGTCAAACTTTCTGACAAGCCATAACATACATCATCTGGAGCCCAACAGTCAATGCAGTCCTCCCCAGTTGAAAGCTCTGGATCCTGCTCTTTACCAAAAGGATTTCTATCAGCCTTCTAGTGTTTTGAGCTCTGATCAGAATCTCCCAAGTACAAGCGCATAAGGTATTCCAGGTCTACTCTTTCAGGTGACACATCTGAATCTTTCTAAAGATGTCCCACAAGCCATTCCAAAAGGCTCTTGTACCACATGATCAAGTATAGTCACAGCAACTTTGCCACTCCTCTGGTACCAAATTCTGTCTTGGTTAGTTTTCTTTTGTTGCTGAGTAAAGATACCTGGTTCCCCAAACTGAGGAAGGAAAGGTTTATTTAGCTCACATTTGGTGGACTTCTCAGGCTATAATCAGCTGGCTCCAGGGCAGATATTATGTAGCAGAAGGCAAGAGTTCACTGTGGGGGGAAAACAGAGAATGCAGCAAGAGCAAAACACAGGAGTGAGAGAGCAAGCCCCTTTTCCTCCTTCATATTATCTGCAGGCTGCCTGCCCCAGGATTGGCTTAGTACTCACACCCGTAATTCCAGCATTGGTCCATGAATCAATCATAACATCTAGAAGTCCACACCTATGACTGCATGAGACTTTAGGAGGGCATCTAGACAAAAACCGTAACAATCTGCCCCTGGTCGGTTAATGGCTCAGGTATATCCCTTTAGAAAAAGGCATTTAGTTGATCTCTAAGAGTTGTCAAAGTGCTAACAATTTCAGCATTGCTGAAGACCAAATCCCAAGTCTCCTCCAAGATGTAAACAAAACTCCTAACTGTGAGCCCTTCTACAAATGAAAAGTTAAACTCTCCCAACATTCAATAGCACAAGATAAACATATCATTCCAAACTGTACGAACAGCAAGATATAAAGAAATGAGACAAAAGCAAGTCGGAAATCTAGCAGGTCCAGCATTAAGTCCTGTAGTTCCATGTAGCACATCTGAGGCAATCTGTGGCAAATTGTGAGCTCCATGTGGTTTCACCCCTATGCAACTTGGTGGTTCCACCTCCCAGAGCTTCTCTCTTAGGCCCACTGTGCCTCCTTTATATTGTATGCAGCTTCCCTTTTATGATCCACTTCCTGGCTTTTCCAAACTTCTGATGTCTCCTCTGCCACTTTCACTTCACACTCACAGCTTCACAGACACCCCTCTCAGGGGCACACTTCCTGGATTTCCAGGCCTTTTGAAATGTAGGTGGAAGCCTTTTTAACATCCGAACTTTTTCATTATGCATGCACTTAAACTAGCACCATATGGATGATGCCAAGGTGTGCTGCCAGCTGGACACCTTGTCCAGAGTAGCCAGACTGTCCTCCCTTTGATGTAGGGGTTGAGTTCCCGGATCACTAAGCACTCTGAACCTGATTCTGAGGGACAAACTCTCTATGCTGCTACAGTTCTGGAACTTGGTGCTGTCGCTGCCACCATTCCGAAACATGGCGCTCTGAGGCTTTCCTCTCAAAGCAATGTCCTTCACTTTTTCAGGTTTGAGGCTGCAAAGGGTGGAGACTTGCTGCTCCGCTCTTTGTACTTTTGTTGCTTTCGCTGTTTTCCACCACCATGAACTGCTGCCTTTTGCCATGTGCCATTCTGACTTGAAGCCTGAAACCTCCACAAACTGTGAGCTAAATAAACCTTTCCTTCCTTCATTCTGGGTTTTGTCTCAGCAATGAGAGAAAAGTAACTAACACAGGCATGAACTGTGTGTGAGGTTCTCTTGACCCTTGTATGATATTAAGAAAAGACTGAACAGGAGCCCCATCCTCAGGCATAGTAAGCCAATCTCCTTTCATTATAGGTTCTCTTTGTTCAAAATCACATTGATATGCTGTAACTATAGCATTACATCTGCAAATTGTCACTTCGCAATACCATTTCTGCAGTTAGATAAGCCCTATCATGTCCCTCTATTCCTGTCAGCCTGGTCCTTAATTTGCTCTTATGCTTGGGCATTAAAATTTAAGTACCGGGGCTGGGGATTTAGCTCAGCGGCAAAAGCGCCTGCCTGGCAAGCGCAAGGTCGTGAGTTCGGTTGCCGGTACCGGAGAAAAACAAAAACAAAAAAAAAAAAAAAAATTTAAGTACCGACAAGGAGACAAACAGGACAAGAGTGGGGATGAACGCCTGACAGTTAGGCCTTAAGTGATGAGCCTTCACAATATAATCTAAAATGCTCAAGTAAAATGACCCTTGAGCTCCATTATTCATTACATTGTGTTAATTCTTTTAATAACACAAAGTTAAAATTTGATGTTCTGCCCTCTGCTGATTCTGATGATCTAGGTCAGGTTTATAGGTCACTGGAAATCAGCAGGTTCCCATGATTTCTCCCTGCTTGGCTGTTGCTGGGACTACTGCCTGATGACTAGACAAGGGAGGTGTGAGGCAGTGCTGACCTATGCGGCCTGAAGGTGCTGTCCCTGGAGTTTCCCCACCCACCATATCTACCATTAGTTCTTTCCCCAATTTTAAGGAGAGCACCTGGAAATTTTACTTTCCCATGTATCCACTCTTCTTCTTTCTTTTATTTTTGGCCCTCCTCTCCATCTGATTTTCCTTGTAATTATCATCCTCCCTGATTTACTTTACCATTGGTGTTTTACATGCTGCTGGACTTAATGTTCCAAAAACAGATTTTACCAATACACAAGAGGAGAATGTTTTTGATGACTATTTCACCGTTGCCATGAGCTAATTTTAAACTTTCACTGATCCCACCCCAACGTTCAAAATCTAAGGTTCCTGCCTGTAGAACCCAAGAATTGAACTTAATAATCTCACTCACTATTTTACTTAAGGTACCAGTCTAACTTACTTTCCCGCTTGCTTAAGCAACTTATGCAAGAGTTGTATATAATTCTGCTGCTCTCTAGATTGCTTCTACCCCATTGTCCCAGCTACAGAAACCTTTCTCTGGCACCAAATGCTTTATCTTCAACTTTCCATTTGGATGTCCCCAAGTTCATCCCACAGAATTCTCTCAAGCCTTGAGGCCTCTTCCTTCACTCAGGTGAATGTTTGATTTCAGGCCTAGTTAGAATGTCCCTGTTCAGACACCAAGTACAGCGAACATGTCCAATATCCTCAACTGCCTCTATGAGGGGTACAGTGAAAGGATGGAATAAGAAACAGAGGCAGATACATGATGGGAGACTAGGAGTTTTTGAGAAGTGGTCTCACATGTAACTCAGGCTGGCCTTGAGCTCTCTGCATAGACCAGGATGGCCTCAAACTCATGGTGATTTTTCTGACCTAGCCAACAGGACAATGCCACCAAACCTAGCCCATTTATCTTTGAAATTTTTAAATTTTAAGACAGGGTCTCACTAAATTGTCAAACTGCACAAGCTTGGCTCAAACTTGCAGTACTCTTGCCTCTGCCTCCCAGAGTGCTGGGATTTCAGGCAGGGGCCACCAGGCCTACTTTTCACCCAAGTCTTCACGACCCTATGTGGTCCCTCTCCTCCCTGAATGGACACATGATCTACTGTCAGGAAATGCAGAGCTCAAGATACCACTGATATGTAGACTTGCTGTTGTGCTTACCCTGAGGATGAAGTGACTCACTTACACAGGTGTTCTAAATCTGGAATATTTTGATATTATCTATGTGCCCAAAGATCCCCCAACCACAGATTTTCAACTTTGATATTCTTCTGCCAGTGTCAGGAGAGCATAACCTGCTGTCCCATCTCACACAGAGCTATGATGGTCGCATGAGATTAGAACTCAGCAATGGTGTAGAGCCCATCAGAGCATGGGTCCTGGATTTTCAAGCCTTTTCTTCTTAATTTTCTTTTTTTTTTTTTTTTTTTCTTTTTGAGACAAGCTCTCACTATGCAGTTCGGCCAGGCCTTGAGCTCACTTTTTAGCACAGGCTGGTCTTGAGCTCACAAGGATCCTTCTGCCTCAGGCTGCTGAGTGTTGGGATTACAGGGGTGGGCCAGCACACCTAGTGGGTGGTTCTTAATTGTCAAAATGGAACTTTTAGCTAGGCGTGGTGGCACACACCTATAATCCCAGCACTTGGGAAGCTGAGGTAGGAAGACCCTTGCAAGTTCAGACCAGCCTGTGCTACAAAGTGAGATCAAGGCCAGCCTGAACTGCATAGCAAGACTCTGTCACAAAAAGACAAAGAAAAGATAATTGGAACTTCTCCTCCTCTGTCTGTACTAACCTGTAGAACGCCGGAAGCAACAGGATTACCTGGGTGGAGGCTCAGAATCCACACTGATTGGAAAGCACTATCTGAAGAGGGAGGTGGGATCGGGAGTCAATAAAAGCCTCTGAGGAGCCATCCAGGCCCTGGGAGCCTGGAGTCACTGCCTGAATTCCTGGAAGCCGGAGCACCTGGCCACCTCATCCATCCCTGGTGAGTCACCACCCTCCAGAGCACATGCACCCCTCTACCCTTAGCCAGTCTCCCCTTGACCTGCAGACAGGGATGCCATCAATGTTCCTGTATCTGCAGGTTCAGATGAATAGATGTGAGGTTAGATTTTTGCCTTCATATGCAGATTTGCATTCATCTAAAATAGTTTGTTTTTTCCTATATATAAATATCTTTTTATTTTTTTTTTCTTTTCTCTTTTTGAGACAAGGTCTCTGCTATGCATTCAGAATGGCCTTGAGTCACTTCATAGCCCAGGCTGGCCTCAAACTCACAGAAATCCTCCTGCCTCAGCCTCCCTAGTGCTGGCATTACAAGCATGCTCCACAATGCCTGGCCTAAATATTTTGGTTTCTTTTTTTGTTTGTTTGTTTTTCTCCAGTACCGGGAACTGAACTCATGACCTTGTGCTTGCCAGGCAGGTGCTTTGCCGCTGAGCTAAATCCCCAGCCCCTTCTTTTTTTTTTTTCCTTTTGGGTTTTAAGAGAAGTTCTCACTATGTCATTCAAGCTGTTCTTAAAGATGCTCTATATGCCATGGCGGCCTCAATCTCACAGTAATGCCCTCTTCAGCCTCCTAAGTGCTTGGATTTGAGGCCTGTGCCACCATACCTGTCCATCAAGCCCTAACTTTAGATCCATTAATTTGTTAATATTTTGGCTACAAGGATTAGTACTTAGTACCTTTGCACTGAGCTACATCTCAGCCCATTGATTATGTTTCATTTTTGTACAAATTCTCAAATGCTGCATATTCCAGGATGAATTCAAATTTGTGATTATCCTGCCTCTGCATGCAGTGTAGGGGTTTACATGGCTGTATGATCGCTCATGGTTTATTGTTCTGAGAAGTTAGCATGTTACCTTAGCTGAGAACCCATTTTATTACATCCACAGCTATCAATTTTGGGGGATCTCAGGAGAAGGTTCTGTCACCTCTGCCACAGCATGAGGCAAATTTCATTACCTTTCTAACTTTTTTTGTCTCCCAAAGGCACCAAGTTCCCCAAGCTGGGCTGGAACCTCTGATCAGCCTCATTCGGTCTCATAATGCTGGAATAAAGTCCACGCAGCACCACGGCTGTTTATGGGATATTTAAATACATTCCCTCGTGTTGTGAAAAACTATTATCAAGTTTGTGATCATATGAATGCACAACTTAGAATTTCCTTTTCCTCAAAAAGCTGAAAACGTTTCTATACAATCTTTTGAAAATGTGTCAGTTAGGTGTGGTGGACCATGCCTATAATCCCAGCCGTCTTGGGAGGCTGAGGCAGGAGGATCCCAATGAGTTTGAGGCTAACCAAAGCTCCATAGTGAGTTCGATGTCTGCCTGAATTGTACAGCCAGACTCTGTTTCAAATAGGAAAACAACAAAAAAAAGTGGATGTGTTTCATGCCGATGTCCAACCTTAATTGATAAGCTTCACTTATGTGAGAAGAGGGTGAGAGTATTTACAGCTCAGCATTTTTCATCTAACTTGAAAATGGTCTATAACATTGCTACACAGCCTTTACTACCCCTCACTGGAAATCTCTTAGTGCTGCAGGAAATTCCTGTGACCTGGGAGGAAGAGAGAAAGGGGATGACCTTCCCATTGGGTTTGTGGTGAGCAGACAATCTGCTTTATCAGTTGTAACTGTGAGATATTACAAGGAAGGAGTTGATAACACCAGCATGGCCTTGGGGGCTGTAGTGAGATTTGAAGGGCAGACACAAGTCCTCAGAGCAAGATATCAGAAAACAGTGTTATCGTGCTTTTGTTTGCTTTTTATTTGTAGTTCAGGCTGGGTTAGCCTTAAACTCACTATGTTGCCCAGGATGGCATTGAGTTCCCATGGATCCTCCATCCCCACCTGCAGAGTGCTGGGATTAGAGGTGTGGCCACCACACCTAGCTGATATCAGTACATTCCCAGGGGCGACACGAGGGTTTGCCTAAATTAATTCTGGTGTTAACCTCACATGGCCATGAGCTACTTAGGGAGGAGCTAATCCTCTGAACTGCAGAGTTGCAAAACTGAGCAAGGGTAGGTCATCTTCCCAAGGCCACATAGCTCCCTGAGGGCAGGCACAGAGACAAAATGGGAGGAGAGGAAGTCATTACGATCCATTGATTTCTGCATCACGGACCAGCAGGACAAGGCTATGCTGGGGTTGGGAAGCATTGGGCATTACAGTGGAGAGAGATCCTCCCCAGATTCACTGGAGAGACAAAGAAGAGGGTAAGAGTAAGGAACATTGCAGGAACACAAATGCTGAGGAGTCTGAGAGGTTTCCTTACAATCTGACAGCCCAAATCCTCAATCCAAACTACACATGGTAGAACTTCCCTCCAAGAATGAAAGATGAACAGGTACAACTGTGAACCCCATTCACAGATGAGAAAACCTGAATTTACTAATCTGGGCACAGCCACACACCACAGTTGTGGAGAACTGATTTCAGATAACTCCTGTTCCCCAGATTTCCACAGTGCAAAACCACACCTTGTTTTCATTGCCTTCCCCAAACAGTTCCTCTTCTGTTGAGCTCATTTATGTGCTCTCCCCTTTTCCAGAATACTTCTCCATCTTCCAAGCCTCACCTCCAGCAGCTTCTCATCCATGTACAGTGAAGCCCTGACGTTCATGGGGGTTTTGTTCCTGCAGCACGTGGGAATTGTGAAAAGCTGGGAATTTCAGAGGTGGTCAGAAACATGCCTATAAATATGTGTTGTCATACATTTCTGCTTTGCACAAGCGCTAAATGTGCTATGTGTACTAAAGTAATGTAATTTAATAAAACCTTCTATCAGTAAATCTTCAGAAGGTGCATGGGCCTTTGGTAGCATCTTAGAGATGTTAGGGCTTTAAGGAGAACAAAGTAAAGACAAGATGAGACTGATACATGCTGTATAAGCAGGCAGTTATGATGCAGGAGCCCTGGCGATCTGCAGAGATGGGTCACAGTGCAGCCTTGATCAGCAGGAAGAACGTATAAGGCACTCACATTGGCTATTTGCAAACCTCCCATGAAAAACAACTGTGGAGGACATTTCTGCTTTGCACAAAATTGAGAGGGTTTCTGTGAACAAACATTAATTAGATTTTAAAGGAACATTCAGGAATGACGAAGGCCCTAAACTCCAAACTGTGACTTCATGAGGTTATACTGTATTTTCATCCAGCACTGGGCTTCATGGCCCCAGAAATCTGCAAGTCACTGCTCATACCAGTGAGTGCTCATCCTGCCCAGTCTGTTTCCACTGCCTGGTGATGTATGGGCCAGGGAACCACAGGGAGAGGGTGACGGAGCAGACCTGCTCCTGCCAGCTCTGGTTTAAGAGGAGAATTCAGGATTCTGCAATTATTTACAATAAAAATTCATTACTTAATTTTTCTTAGCCAGGTGCATTGTGGGAAGTGGGAAGTTAGAGATTGGGCCATAGCACTTTCCATTTCCTTGGTTCTATTTCCTTAGGACGAGGATCAGAATATTTCCCAAACCTGGTGGTAGTCAGTTTCAGATTCCTTGGCCTTCATGTCACAGATGGTCCAGAATCTGGGTCCTGTGGTAGGAAATGTGCATCTTGCTCTTACCCTAGTTCATCAGGGAACCATCAGACATTCTTTCTGGGCTTGCTGTAGGCAGAAGTAAGGCTCTGGTACCATAAACCAAAATAGATGTGGGATGGACTGAGTACAATTCCACCCTTGTCAAATCAGGACTTTTTGGCTGCAAGTTTGTTTCCTCATAGGAGAGAAGGATTTTCTAAGCCTTGCCTGAAAAGATGTCTCTCTCCCCAGTGTTTCCCCAGCACCGCTGGCCTTCCAGATTCACCACAATGAGCACCCAGTCCCCACACTTACTACGGATCCTGGCAGTTCAGAGCTTGCTGAGGGACAAGTCCTTGGCAGTGGAGGCCTTGGAAGATTTGCCAGGGGAACTTTTCCCACCAGTGTTCATGGAGGCCTTCAGCAGGGGACATGGGGAGGTCCTCAAGGCCATGGTGCTGTCCTGGCCCTTCCCCTACCTGCCCATGGGAGCGCTGATGAGCATGAGGAAAGTAGAGACCTTGGACACTCAGGTGGATGATGGCCAGATGCCAGAAAGGATGTTCCACGCTGTGCTGGATGGGCTTGATGTGCTGCTGAGCCAGAAGGTTCCCTCCAGGTGAGTGGAGCCCCAGTATCCTGCAGGGAGGGCCCTGAATTCCAGGAAGGGCAGAAAGTGTCACAAATAGTGGGGGCAAAAGGGTGAAGCAGTGGCTTCTGAATGTGCCTGGCAGAGGATCAGAGAAGCCTCGGGCATTGCTGGCCCACCTGGGCAGGCACTGCCAGATTGGAAGCTCAGCTGATGGTGGAGGTGAAAGGAACGAGAAGTTCCTGACTCCTCCCATGGACACCGGGAGTCTGGACTGGACTGGACCCACGAGGGAAAAGAGAAGCAGAGAATTACAGTGTAGAAAGTGTAGTGGAGATAGCCATGGACCTCAGAGATGAGGAAAGCACTGGAGGAACCTGGGTCTTGGCCTAAATTCTCAGAGTCATTTCTGCTTCACCCACAGGAGGTTGAAACTGCAGGTGTTAGATATGCGGGACAAGCAGCAGAATTTCTGGAGAGTCTGGGCTGGAAATGAGTTGGAAGTCTGCTCCGAAGAAGCCATTAAGAAGAGCAAAGGAGAGGAGCCTGGGTCAAGGGGAGCAAAAAAGCAGCCCCTCACCGTCATCTTAGATCTGTGTCTGCATCAGCAACATCTATGTCCAGTTGACCCCTACCTTCTCAAGTGGGTGCAGGAGAGGGAAGATCTGGTGCAGGTGCACTGTCAGAAGCTCTGGGTTACAACCACATGTACCAAAATGGTCACGGAGGTCCTACCAACACTGAACCTTGATTCTGTGCAGGAGTTGAATGTGGGTTGCCGCTGGACACTCTTTACCTTGGCTGAGTTTGCCCCTTTCCTGGGCCAGATGTGCAATCTACAAAAACTGATTCTCTCTGACATCTCTGTGCCTGCAATCCTTTCCCCAGAAAAGACGGAGCAGTTATTTACCCAAATCACCTCTCAGTTTATCAAACTTCACTGTCTACAAGAGATGTATATGGAAGCTGTTGACTTCCTGGAAGGTCACTTGGACTGGGTACTCAGGTAAGGTGTGCAGCTCTCCCTGCAGTCACAAATCCTTTCTCTGTTCTAGGAAGATGGCTGAATAAGGACAGAATGCATCCAAGAGATGTGATAGTGATCAAACACTAGAGAATAAGCCCATTGGCTTTTCACTCCTCAGTGCTGCACACAGTGTCCCTGAGCCAGTATACTAGATGAGCCAGACTGGACAGGGCCACTAGGCTAGGTTTCCAGGATGAGGGGTCAGACACAGTGAGGGTGAGTGTGTGACTTCCTCCTTAAGAACCCCACGTAAGGGAAGGTGCTGAGAAATACCAAGACCTCTCTGATGCCCCAGCAGTCCCCATGAGAAGCATGTACCACAGGATGGGCTGGTGACCAGATGGAGGTGCAGGGGTCTGAGGCTGAGGGCAAGGAGCACAGGTACAGGACAGGGAACAGGCACACAAATTGCTGGCAGCCTCTTTGGCGAGCCCAGTAGCTGTGGCCTCATCCTGCCTGATGTTTGCGTCCTGCCTGGCTCCTGCTGCCCTCATCAGGAAAGAGTTGTGGTTTCTGCTTGGGAGTGAGGAAAGGGGACTGGGGAGATCGAAGATTCACTCAAGCAGGTGATGGTAAATCCACACCAGGTCTAGGCTGACACATGTGATACTTGGTACATCATCTTGTTGTTCCCGCCATTCCCTACTTTTTCCCACCAAATGCACATCTAACTGTCTGGTCTCTCTGCAGGTGCCTCCCGTTCCCGCTGAAGACCCTCTCATTAACTCACTGCCAGCTCTCACACTCTGACTGGATCCAGCTCCCCCAGGCTGAGCAGACCTATTGGCTAAAACACTTGGATCTGAGTTATGTCAGGCTGACTGACTTTGCTCCTAAGTCTCTCCAAATTCTCCTCAAAAATGTTGCAGCCACCCTGACCACCCTGCACTTGGAAAACTGTGGGATCACAGATGAGCAGGTGTGTGCCTTTCTGCCTTCCCTGAGCTGCTGCTCCCAGCTCACTACCTTTTGCTTTGTAAGGAATTTTATATCCATAGACATCATGAAGAAGCTGCTGTGCCACACTGCCAGGCTGAGCAACTTAACCCTGGAGATGCATTCGATTCCTCAAGAAGTTTATGTTCCCAGGAATGGTGCCCTCCAACATAGACTGAACCAGGTTCACAAAGCACTGAGTAGGATCGTGAAGCCACTAAACCACCCCAGGACAGTCTGGTTTTGTATTGTTCACTGTGAAGTCTGTTGCACCTGGCAACTCTGTAATAAGCACCAGACTCCATGTGCAGCCTGCATCCCCATCTAGATGAATGCACATATGATACATTTCCTGCTGGGATCCAGGAATACAGAACTCTTCTTTCAGTGTGAGTGAGAAAAGCACAGGTGAGCCAGCAGGCAGCAACCTTGGAGAATCACTGCCTTGAGATTATATCATCTTTGTGGACTGAGGACCTAGACAGGAGCAGATCTAGGAATTTGAGTTCTTAGATGTCAATTCAGGCTTGAGATGAATGTGTGAATGAATGCAAACACATTCATGCACACATTCATCTCAAAAATAAAGAGATTTGTGGAGAAGGACATTGTAGTTACTATTTTGTGCACTGCTTGAGGCCTGACCAAGCCATGGTTGCTGGCTTCTGGAGGAAGTCTAGCATAAGCATTGTAAGCCCCGGGATCAATACTAGGTGCTTTGCTGAGACATGGGCGAAGGAAGATAACTTGATGTCTTACTGATCAGGTCGCATTCCTGTGATAATTGAGGGGCTGGGGATTCAGCTCAGTGGCAAAAGCACCTGCCTGGCAAGCGCAAGGTCGTGAGTTCAGTTCCCGGTACCGGAGAAAAAAAAACCAAAAAAAAAAAAAAAAAAAAAAAAAAAAAAAAAAAAAAAAAAAAAAAACCTGTGATAATTGAGTTGTATTGTCCTTGCTAAAAGGGTTGATATCCTCCAATTCCTCTGCTGCCTCCTGGGTTGATTCTGAATAAAAAGGTTGCTGAAGATGTTAATCAGGAGTCAGTCAGTCCTAGAGGCTGCTAGCACCTGATCACAGGATTTTGGCTCTCTTGGTTTTCTTTTCTCTTATATATCTGCGGGCACCTAGTTTGGGGGATCTGTTCACCCTGGACAGAGTTGGAGGAGAAGTCCAAAAGAGATTTGCATGTGAATCATGTGGTTTCCTCCATGCTCATTTGTCCCAGTTTCCAGCTCAGAGCTCATGAATCTGCAGTCACTGGGGAGAAAAGGCCCTGAGTTGTCTGGTCAATGTGATTTGGCCTCGGGAGCTCATGGCAATAAATAGAGATATTCCATGTTGTTCATTCCGTCCCATTTTTTGGTTTCTCCAGCCACAGGTTCCCTCCATGCTTCCTGGTTTTTCTCCCCCTTCCTAACATACCCTTGTCACTGGGACTTATTCTATAGCCTGCCAACTGAGCCGCAGCCACAGAAATATCTGTTTCCAGACAATGACCTTCTAGATATCTGGTCTTCACTTGCACTTATCTTTCCTCCTACTTTCCACAAAGCTATGATTATATGCGTGGATCTTTATGCTCAGCTTTTCCTCCTCATTTCTGTGTCCTTCTTTTGGATTAATCTGTGGTTGCCAACATGAAATGCATGTATGGGATTAACTCTGTAATGCAGGGTTCCTCTGGGCAGTGTTGAAGCTGTGAGCCTGCCTGCTGTGGGAGCCACTGGTGAACCCAAGGTGTGAGAAATAAGTGGGAAGCTTCCTGGGAAAGAAAGTCCTTGGGAGATACTGTGACAGCAAACATTTGGTGGCAGGATCCTGTGCCACAAGGGCCACAGCAAGGCCTGGAACAGGCTAAGAGCAATGGGAAAACTCCTTCGCTGGAATCCATGGTGTTACCCTGACACCAAAATCCATGACCCTGGTCATGAGTGCATCTAGGATACTTAGTTTTTGGTCCTTGACTGTGCTGACAAATGCTTTCCTGTGCAGCAGTTGGGGGAGCAGGCATTCTATCGGGCTGAAGTAACACCATAGAGTATGAAAACAAAACACTGAACAGGGATGCAGCTTAGTGCTGAGGCTCATAGCTTAACTGCCAGTAGCATGAAACACAGAGAAAGTCACAAGTCCTTTAGTTCATTTAGATCCAGTATACCTCAATTCCTGAATTTATTTTTAGTCAAAATATATATGCTTCAGCCTCATATTCTTCTCTTTCAGTCTAAAAGCCCTGATGACTGACTGTGGAACCATCCTGCATTGGAAATGTTCCCTGTGGAAAGAACCCTGATACTAAAGGCAAAGGCCATGGGTCAGATACACTAGGATGACAGGATCTTGGGGTTGGACCTGTGTTTCCTCCTCTCCAACCTCCCCAAGGACACTTTGACATGTGTGACCCCCTCTTCTGCCCATAGGAACTGCACACTCAGCTCTGCAGAAGCTTCTGTCTGAGATCTCACCTTCTCAAGCCAGCTCACTCTGCTGGTCCCATTGGAAACACCTCTTTTCTCTTTTGGCACAAAAGAATAAGTGTCCCTCCCTGCCCTCAGGGATACTGCTGGGTCTTAACAGTCACCACTGTAGCAGGACATAGTGACCTACATCTGTAATCCCAGCACTCAGGTGGCTGAGGCAGAAGGATCAGGATCACCATGAGTTGCAGGACAGCCTACGACTCAAGGTGAATTCAAAGCAGCCTGAACTTCATAGTGAAACCATGTCTCAATAAGGCAAAAAAACTCAACATTGAGTTGTGTATTGTTACAGGGCATATAATGCCACTAACTTTGAGGCTGAGACAGACAGGCCACAAATACTTTCTTCATTTCTGTCCTGAGACAGTGACCGGCTGTATAGGTCAGGCTGGCCTTGTCCTCACTGTGTAGCTGAAGCTGGCCTCAAACATGTGGTCATGCTCCTGCTTCATCCTCCCCTGTGCTGGGATTACAGGTGTGCAGCACCATGTGCTCCCTTGGATAATGAGTTTGAATCCAGTCTGCATAACTTCTTAAGACCCTGTCTCAAATATTTTAAAAGTTCTGGGGATGTAGCTCAGCACCTTCCAGGTTCAGCCACTGCTGCTGGTAGGAAAAAAAAAAAAAAAACGTTAGTATTGCTCTTTGTAGGAACTCCCATTTAGTTTCTTAGCCTCATTCAGAGAAAAGTCTTCTGGTCCTCAGACCTGATTCCTCAATAACAGAGGAATCATTTATATTGGGTCCCTCATGGGGTCCCAGTGGAAATGTCCAGCTCCTTGCTTACCTCCCCTTCTTACTGGGGCCCAGTTCTGTGGGCATCTCTCACACCCTCACTGGCTCTACCTTGCCATGCTGATTGGCATATGATCCTCAAAATTCCAAGTCAACTGTTTATAGACAGTGATTTCTCTCCTGTGCTCTGTGGGGTGACATCATTTTTTTTATAATACTGTCATAACTTTGATTTTGTTTTTGGTGGTGGTCCTAAGATTGGGGACTCTGCATTGATCTACCACTTCAGCATATTTTTAGTTGATTTTTCCATTTTAATGCTGAATGATTGACTGACTGACTGATTGTGATTCTAACTGCTG
Organism: Chinchilla lanigera; assembly: GCF_000276665.1. Lineage (NCBI taxonomy): Eukaryota > Metazoa > Chordata > Mammalia > Rodentia > Chinchillidae > Chinchilla > Chinchilla lanigera. The sequence continues at coordinate 224,954 of NW_004955615.1, forward strand.
AATGCAGAGCCATTGCTTTCAATTGCATCTCCATCCCTGTTTATTTTTTATTTTAAGACTGAGACCTGGTGAAGTTGTTACATTTCACAGGTTGGTTTTGATCTGTGGCTCTCCCGCCTTATCCTGGGCTACACAGAGTCTAAGACCAACCTGCAATAATACATAGTGAGACCCAAATAAAAAAGAAGAAAGGAAGAAAGTGATAAGTCTTAAGGCAGCCTCCCTGTGGGGGACTTAAGCTCTCAATAATAAAAACTCCTTCCTCTTCACCTGTTTCCCCGCAGTTCCCCTCCACAAAAGCCAGCCCCAACCACATCCACCTTGGCTGAACCAGATGTTCAACTCTGAGGAACAACCCAGGCCACTCAGGTTGTTTTGGCCACAATACAAAGTAGAGAATGAGTCTATTTGGCCACCTGAGGGTACTCTTGACTTCAACATCCTGCGGGGCTTAGACAATTACTGTCCCTGAAATGATAAGTGGTCCAAGTTGCCTTATGTCCAACCTTTCTTCCCTCTTTGTAACAAGCCTCAACTCTCTTTCATGTAGCCTCCAGGAGATTCTCCAGGCTAAATTCCCTGCCTTGCAACACCTCCTCTCTGACAACCCTTCCCAAACTTCCTCCTTCCCTGAGCCGCTTGATGACCCACCCCTTAGGGAATGATCAGCCCTTCCCCAGGCCAACCCTGATGTCCCTCCAGATATGGCTCCACGGTGAACTCAACCCCTGAGTCACCTCTCCCTTCCCCACCTACCTCCCACAGCCACTCCAAAACTGTCTCGTGGGCTGCTCTGCTTGCTCCTCCCCTCCTGCCCCTATGTGGGGTTTTCCCTCTGAGACAAGTGGCAGGAGCAGAGGGACTCGTCTATGTCCATCAACCTTGGTCACTCCCCGATCTTTCACAACCTTGGTCTCGGCTTTCACTTCTGACCCCTCCTCGTACACCAGAGTTCCAACACCTGACCCAAATGTACCAACTTACTTGGAATGACCTCTACACTCTTTTCTCATCCACCCTCAGCCCAGAGGATAAAAAGAACATGTGGCTAGCCGCCTGGGCCCGTGCAGATAAGACACACCATACAGATCAGACCTTCCCATGGGGGAACAGGCAGTCCCTAGGGTTGATCCCTGATGGGACTACCAACCCAACACTCCAGGTCCTCTAGCCCAAGATCGAATGATCTGCCCTTTGGCAGGCCTCAAAAAGAAAGCCCGTAAGGCGGTAAACTGGGATAAGCTGCGTGAAATCAAACAGAAACCCACTGAAAACCCCACCGCCTTCATGGCATGCCTATCGGAGGCCTTCACTAAATTTACACACCTCAACCCAACCTCAACAGAGGGCCAACTGGTCCTCAACACCTCCTTCATCTCTTAGTTAACACCTGACATTAGAAAAAACTCAAATGCCTTGAGGAGGGACCCAACACTCCCCACTGTGAGCTTTTAAACCTGGTCTTTAAGGTCTTTAATGGCCATGAAGACACGGAAAAGGAGGAAAAACTTGCCCACACCAAATAAAAATGTTCACTCCTTGCAGCAACTCTCAAGCTTCAGGCCCCAAACAGTCCGATCGGCTCCCAACTGACAAGCAGCCTCCAGGGGCCTGCTTCAAATGTAGACAAAAGGGCCATTGGGCACAGTTGTGCCCTAATCCCCTACTGCCCCTGAGATCCTGCCCACAATGGAAACAAACTGGACACTGGAAGGTAGATTTCCCCTTCCTACAATGGGAGGGGTCCTCTGCCCCTGCTCAGCAGCCCAAACCTCAGTCCGCCCTGACGGACCTGCTTGGATTGCCTGGAGAGGACTGATGGGGCTGGTACTCCAAGCCTCTGCTGACAAGGCCAGTGAGATCCTGCTGTCCTCTGAGGAGCCCAAGGTAAAGGTCCAGGTGGCAGGTGAGTCAATTCCCTTCCTTGTTGACACATTCTCCCAGCTTTTCTGGTCAAATATTCCCATCAAATATCATGGTTGTTGGGGTTGGGGTTTCTCCCCACTGCCCCTCACCATAGGCCCCTACCTTGCTTGACTGGCTCTAGGTTATTTACCCATTCCTTCCTCATAATGCCTAGGTGTCCCACTCCCTTACTGTGGTAGGATGCACTCGCCAAACTACACATCACACTCTCCTTCCCAAAACCCTTTGTGCCATCGCTGCTGCTAGCCTCCTCCATTTCCCCTGTCCCCACCCACAGATAACCAGACAGACCCCTCCTTTTCCATTTGACAATGTCAATCCAATGGTTAAGATACCTCACAACCTGCAGTGGCTCGACACCATTGTCCCGTTATTGTGACTACCCAGGATCCCTCCAGTTTTCCCAAGCCCCCCCCCCAGTTCCCTATTTTGCTCAGACACTGACTAGGGTTGAAGGCCCTTATTGACCGGCTCCTCGACCAAAAACTCCTCACCCCTACACTCTCCCCATACAACTCCCCTATTCTCCCCATAATCAAACCTAACAACTCTTACAGGCTTGTCCAAGACCTCCACATCATTAACTCAGCTATCCGCCCTGTCAGCCCTGTAGTCCCTAACCCATACACACTTCTCAGCCATATCCCACCAGGCACAACCCATTTCTCACTTCTCGACCTTCAGGACTCTTTCTTCACTATTCCCTTACACCCCTCCTCCTACCCACATTTTGCCTTTACCTTGGAAGACCCCATCACACAGATCACTTCACAACTACCCTAGCTCATCCTCCCACAGGGGTTCTGGGACAGCCCACACTACTTCGGCCAGGCTCTCATGACTGATCTGGAAACCTTAGATCTCAAACCTGGTCACCTGTTCCAATATGTAGTTGACCTGCTCCTATGCAGCCCCTCTCTTCACCTTTCTCACATTCACACCACCTTACTCCTAAACTTCCTCTCCCAAAAGGGCTACCATGTTTCCAGAACAAAGGCACAGCTCTCTCTCCTTTCAGTCCATTATCTCGGGTTCCAACTTACATCCATCACAAGGGATCTCACGGTCGACCTCAGGGAGGCTCTCTGCTCCTTGGTCCCACCCCCTACTACAAAACAACAGGTCCAACCTTTCTTTGGCTTTGCGGGGTACTTCTACTTGTGGGTCCCCTGCTTCACACTCCTGGCTAAGCCACTGCATGATGTTGTTCATGGACCAGAGGATAAAACCCTAGCAGACTCCTGCCTCATTCTCTGGACCTTTACCAAGATCAAAGCTCTGCTTCTGAAGGCACCCACCCTTACCCTTTCTGATCCAACCCAACCCTTACACTTATTCACTTCAGAATCTCATGCGACAGCCTTAGGAATCTTGGGTCAATACAAGGGCCCAGATTTTGCCCCCATAGCATATCTGTCTAAACAGCTGGACCCAACAACTCGAGGTTGGTTTCCTTGTCTTAGGGCTCTGGAGGACACTGCCACCCTGATGCAGGAAACCCAAAAACTAACACTTCAGTCCAGGGGCAGATTACAGTCTATTTCCCCCACTGTCTTATGGACCTTCTCTCACATCAAGCTCTACACCTTCTAGCTTCCTCTCACCTCCAACTTTTTCACGTCACCTTCATCAACAACACTCAGGTTTCACTAAAGCTCTTTGGGGCCCTCAACCCAGCATCTCATCTTCCTCTTTCAGATGTACAGTCCCCACACTCCTGTTTCATACCCAACCCCTATTCCAAGCCCAACACACCTGGTTCATAGATGGGAGCTCCTCCTCTAGCCCAGATGGACCCTGAGCAGGATATGCTATAGTCTCCTTGACCCAAACCATTGAGGCCAATCCTCTTCTCCCTGGCACTTCATCAAAAAAGGCAGAAGTCATAGCCCTCACCCGTGCCCTGACCTTGGCCTTGGGAACCACTGTAAACATTCACACAGTCTCTAAATACTCCTACTACATAGTCCACCACCATGCTGCCATCTGGGCAGAAAGTGGTTTTGTAAGCACAAAAGGCTCTTCCATTCAAAATGGAAATTTAATCCTTCAACTCCTCTCAGCTGCCACCCTTCCAACCCAGGTTGCCATCATCCACTGCTATGGCCATCAACAGGTCACTGACAAAATCACAGAAGAAAACAATCAGGCAGATAAAACAGCCAGGTTGGTAGTCGTCAACCCATGGCACCCCCCCATCTCCCTCTTAGCTCCCAGGCCTTAGTTGCCCCCCCCCTTTATCTCCCACTAGGTTTACCTACTCAGACACACAGCTCAAACAATTGTCCCAGAAAGATGCTTCCCCTTGCCCAGAGGGTGGCTCCTCTTGAGTGGGAAGTGCTATCTCCCAGATGACCACACCTGACATTTCCTTAGCCAACTACACAACTCTCTACACATGGGTTGGAGACCACTAAAAAGGCTCCCAGACCCCATCATCTTCTATCCTGGCCTAACATCCTTATTGCAGGACATCTCACAATGCACAGTATGCTCCAAAACAAACCCACAAGGCTCTCTTCAACCTGCCCTCATTTTTTCCCCACACCAGTTTAGGGGAACACTACCATGAGAAGACTGGCAAATTGACTTTACCCACATGCCCAGGCACAAAAATCTTCAATGCAGCCTCACCTGGGTGGACACATTCACAGGATGGATAGGCTTCCCCACGACACATGAAACAGCAGACACCGTCACACAGACCCTTCTCACAGAAATCATTCCCCATTTCAGCCTACCCTGATCCATTCAGTTGGTTAGTGGACTGGGAGGCATCTCCAATGTCACTCAAGAAGTTTCATAGGCCTTTAACATCCAGGGGGCCCTGTGTACTCCCTACCACCCTCAGTCTTCTGGTAAGGTAGAAAAACCTAACCATCTCCTTAAGGTGCATCTCTCTAAGCTCTCCATAGAGACTCAGCAGTCATGGCCATCCCTCCTGCCTATGGCTCTGACCCAGCTTCGCGCTGCCTCCCACCAACCCTCTGGCCTCAACCCCTTCAAACTCATGTATGGATGGCTTTTCCTTCTTCAGCTTTCCCCTGCTGCTCCAAGCCCTCTCACTAATTACCTGCATCTTTTCTCCTTTACGCACCACCTCCTCCGATCCTATGCAGAACAATGTTCACCGAAGCCTGACAAAAACTCAGCTCATTTGCAGGTTCAGCCCAACCAATTCCTCTACCCACCTGGGCACCGCTGAGACCCCTCACCACCATTTGTACTTTTCTCACAACACCCTGCGTTTTCTTCCTCATTCACAACACGGTCCAAAAGTTAACAACCCAAAATTTTAACCTTATGCTTCTTTCAGATTTCCAATTCTAGCCAGTCCCAACTGACAATCCGGATAAAATACCCTAAAGCAAACCTAACTATGCCCATCCTCAGTAGGAAGTAGCTACCGACAAGACATATCACCCATATCCTTGTTAGGTCAAGTCTGAAATGATAAGTCATAAGGCAACTCACCCCGCCCATGGGGGATTTAAACTCTTTATTAAAGAGTTAATAAAAACTCTTTCCTCTTCACCTATTCCCCTCCAGTTCCCCTCAACAAAAGCCAGCCCTGTCCTCATCTACCTTGGCAGAACAGACGTTCAACAACCCACACTGCTTGGGCAGTTCTGGCCCACTGACACCCATTCCTGGAAAGCGTTCTGGCCCACAGACACAGTTCCCCAAAAATGACTTAAAAACCTCACCCTTTGCTCAGCTCAGGGCTGTCCTAGTCTGCTGGACAGAGTGGTGTCACTCTCCCACCCAATAAAGACTCCTCTTGTGTCAGAAGGTCTGGTCTGGTTCTGTGTGGGTCTCAGTGCAATCATATCAGTATTAAGTAGCTGGGGTGCGGTCTGTTAAAATCCATAGCACAACATAGATAAACGAGTCTGCACTGGCAAATACCTCACTGCACAGAGATGCAGGTTTGTTCCAGATGGAAACGTAAGTGCAGTCCACGTGTCACAGTCAGCAGTGGAAGGATGGAGAGGACCCGGTCACACTTTTCGTGTAGGGAGTGAGTAGTCCAAGCTCCACAGCCACAGCAATAAGTAGGCACGATCAGTGAGGCACAAGAGAAGGCCATGTACATTACTGCACAGACACTGGCTTAATCCGCTGCCACAACTGCCAAAACCACACAGAAATCTATCCCAGAAGCAAAGCAGAAACCTCTCTACTCTTGAGCAACACTGTGAAAGTGCTGATTCCCTGACTCCTGCATAATTTCAACCCCACAAGGTCCAGGGACAAGTAAGAGAAAGATCACAGAGCTACAACAGTGTGGAGCTAGTGTAAAAGGCTTCAGCACTGCTGGGGAGTTTTAGTCCGCAGGGTCCTGGAGAGCTTAAGAGACAAGGACAGATCTATGAAGCAATGGGAGCCATGAGTGCGAAATGTCCCAACATCTGCACATGCCTTGGTACCTGTGCTAGCATCCTGGCTGCCCGATTACCACTTCACGGCTTAGACAGACAAACGTAGCAGCATCTAGCAGTTCTGTAGGGCAGGAGTCTGTTCATGGGTCCCCACAGGGCTAGTCCCACCCAGAGCCTGGAGGGAGATCCAGATTCATGCATTGTGAAGCCCAAGGTCACCTGTGCTGCCCAAGCCCTGCCCTCCAGGGGTCACTCTGGTCCTCTTCCACCACCTCTTCCACCACCACAAGCCTGTGGCTGCTCCCCAGGGCCACCTGGTTACCTGGCTGACCCAGAACGACCTCTCCAACTTGAGGTGGGCTGCTTAGCCGTCTTAACTTTTCACCTCCCTTAATTCCCCTCTTTCTGGAACAGGACACAGTTGTGGGTTCTGAGCATCTCAGGGTGGACATCTTTGCATGCCCTCTTTCTGCCAAACACAGTGGACAAAAGCAATGAGGAGTTCATCAGGTCTGAAAGCAGTAGGACTTTTTAAAAGCATAAATCAAAGGAAATGCAGTTTTTTTAAAAAAAAAAAAACAGCAGGTCATTAAAAAACACACTTAGTTATTTCTTCAAGTGATATTGGGGGAGGTTGTCATTAACACAGGCAGTGTTGGTGAGATCTGGATGAGAAACACTTGATAGCTAAGTGAAGGGAACCCAAGATTCTGGTCATGCTTTAACTCTTTTAAAGGAATCACATAAACATTAAAAGAGAGATAAAATAGGGCAGACACCCCAGTTTTCCCTCACTGTTAGCACTTCAGTCTTCAGCCTGCTTCAGATCTTTCCTGCCTCTGGTGACATTGAGGAAGTCTTCCTTGGGTCAAGCATTCACCCCAGCAGGATTTAAGACTGGGGACTGGCTCGTGGGGGTGGCATCTCTGTGAGCTCAGACTAGAGACCTAGAAGAACTGGAAGCTGCATCCATAAACTGCAGAGACAAAGGTGGAGGTGGCTGGGGGAGCTCCGACCGGGTCACTAGAGAAGGCTGGAGCGGGTGGGGCTGTCCACCAGGGGCTGGAGCTGGCGGGGGACACAGCCTGTGCAGGGCTCCTGGGCAGGGCCAATGGGACAGAAGTGCCCTTGGCTCCCACCAGGGCCTGAGAGAGGCAGCCCTCCTCTAGATCCAGAGCGAGCACCTCATGCCACCTGGTGACGGAGGATCCGTTGTCAGCATGGGCCTCTGAACTCAGAGAGTGGAGAAGCTGGACTGCGGGTACACAGCTAGCAGAGGCTGAGCTGGGATTTGCACCCTGAAACTGGCAGCAGAACTTGTGTTCCTAAGAACTGTCGTGCGTGAAGGAGGAAGCTTGGAACGCAATTCAACGATTGAATTGAGGGAAATTCCAACCACACTACAACACCACAGACTGTGAAGACATCATGCTAAGTCAGGTAGCCTGGGTCCCAGAGGACAGAGGCTGTATGAGTATTCACAGGAGGTAGCTGCCATTGTCAAATTCACAAAGACAGAGTGTGGGATACTGGGTGTCAGTCCCAGGGCGATGGGCAGAAATGCAGAATTAGTGTTTGGGTGTTTCTGTGGATTGACAACTGCTGGTCAGCTTGTAGCACCCAGCTGAACTGAATCAGGATGGTGTTCGGTGTGGCAGTCCCATCTGAGGAGTGCTGCCGGCAGCATAAGAGGCAGAACCAGAGAAGCTGTTGGGAAGCTGCTGGGAGCTGTTAGTTCTCCTGGAGGACTTTGTCAAGCTGACTTTCCTGATGAACTCAGCTGTTCTTGTTGGAGGAGCTGAGGACCTCACTGTTGCTGAGGATGACTGTGGTATTTTCCAGTGGAGCTCTGGTTCTTAATTTGAGCATCATTTCCTGGCTCCAGTGTAGATCCTTCAGTGTGCTAGAACAGAGCCTTCATCCTGCTGGCACAGACTTTCTAGCTTCCACCACTGATCTTTGGGACTTCCTAGTACAGATACATGAAACACACCTGCATGAGGCATTGCTATGGGCTCTAGATCTTCAGCTGGACTCATGCAGGACATTATCATGGGATCCAGACCCTCAGCTGGATTCTTTAGTCTTTAGTGTGTGGAGAGAATTCCTGTACTGTTTTTGTATATGACGCTTTGGCTGACTATTATAAATAATCTTATCAGTAAGTGTCCTTTATTGTGTTGTTCCCCTTGGAAAACCTCAAAATACAGCAAGCAGGTACGAAGCATCAGTTCTGCAAGTTAGAGTGCTAAAGTTTGTGAAGATGTAAATTTTTAGGCTATGTATATTCTACACTTTGTTGAAAGCTAATTTAGAAAGGGAAGCAACTTGCTGAAAGGAAGGAACAACTGGGGTGAGGGAAAGAGAAAAAGAAGAGAGGGAAAATCTGGGCATACACATGTACATAGAAGGAGAGCTGGGGTAAGTGTACTGCTGAAGTCTGATGGTTTATTGAAAGGAACAGTGAATGCCTTTTTTTCTCTTTTTGACCAATTTTGCATGCTTATGTCTGGTGATCTGAACAACTAATTTGAAGACAACACTATGCTGTATAATAGCCATTGGTGAATTCCTTCCATCTTGTCTAGTGAAACTCTGTATTGTTTCTAATTTTTTTTTGTTTTTATTGTGTATTCTGTTTAATGCTTTCAGCAATCTTGCATCTGGTAATCTGAGCAACTTCGCTGAGGACAACAATATGTAACATCACAGCCACTGTTAATTCCTATCATTTTGTTCTAAAACCCTGTATGATTTTTGTTGGTTTTGCTTTGTTTTGATTTTGTCTATGTTGCTGGTATTTTGCTATTGTTGTTTTTTAAAAAAAATTATTTTCCTTAAAATTAAAAAAAAAGGTAACTTAGAAGGGGAAGAGATGGGGTGGGGGATGTAGCTCAGCAGCACAAGTACTTGCATGGCCAGCGCAAGAGCTTGAGATTGATTCCCAGTACTTACAAAAAAACAAAAAATGAAGAAGAGGAAGAGAGAAGAAAGGGCCCCTGGCCTCACAGCCCTCCCCACTCCTTACCTGATGGCCTGGGCAGCCTCGGAGCTCATGGGGCGCGAAGCTCCAGGGTCACAGCCCAGTAACCTGACAGCAGTGATGCGGACATGGCCCGGTCCTGCAGGGCCTGGGAGATGCAGTCAGGTCACAGGCCGGACCAGCGTAGCGTCCAGGAGGTCCCCTGTGTTGGCTGCTCGGGCCTCGGGCAGTTCTGGCGTGGCACGGAGGAGATCCTGGGGAGAGGAGAGCCAGGCAGAGTCCCTGGGCCGGGGCTGCCCCTTGCATGGTCCACATCCGGTCACCACATGGTGACCCTGCTGTCCTGGACGTCACACCCCGGGGGCAGCAATGTGTGAACTACAGTCTGACCTGGTTCATTCATGTTAACACGAAGAGGGCGGACTGCAAAAGTATTGGGTTTTATAAGACGCAGCGAGAAATGCTGTCTTTTCTCCCCTTTGCCTCCGGGGGTCCCCATCTTTCCTACCCTTTGGCTTTCCACGGGGATCCTTTCCTTCTTGGGGACCCGCCTTGGGGCGGGAACGCGGACAGCCCTGCTGCACCGGCTGCGGCCACGAGAGGGCGCAGGCCCCGCGATCCGCTCACCACCGCGGAAAAGCGAACTAGGTACTGAAGAGGACGGCGGCGCCCACGTCAGCGCTGTCTCCCCGAAAGTGAGGGGCCCCGTCTTCTACTCCGCACCAGGGCCCGGGGCCCAGAGGCAGTAGGCCCCGTGCAGTGCTCCCGGAGGCCGTAACTCACCCTCTGTCTGCAGCACCAGGACCTCACCGTGTCCGGCCGGGAGTCTGACACCTGCAGCCCGAAGGTCAAACCTGGGCCTGTTCCGCAGGTTCCATCAGAGCACAGCCGCGTCCGCTCCTCTCTTCTTCACGTGTCGCCAGCAGCTGCTTCAGCATCGCAAAGACCATGAGGCCTGGAAGCCTGAGCTGTCTCCCCGTGGTCCTTCCCGGGAGGAGAGCAGGGGCAGCGGACACCAGCGGCGTGGCCCTCGTGTGTTGCTGCCCTGGGCCGGGTCAGACTTGGGCCCCTGCTGCCGCGGGACTTCCCCCTTGCCCTGGTCCTGTGTGAGTCAGACAGGACTCAGGGAGGGGACCCACAGCAGAGATGCCATAGCTGGGCTGGGTGGTGGGCAGTGCATGCCTCCCGTGGGCCGCAGGAGTGAGATCCATATCCTGGCTGTGCAGGGCGTCCTAGCTTGGCCCGCACCTCTGCACCCCTGCAGGGCCCCGCCCGAGCCGTGTCTGGAGGGTCTCGGAGCCCAACAGCGCTCGCTGTGCCCAGGCGGAGGCGCCAGCCCCTCGTCACCCAGGCATGGGCAGCGCCGCAGCACCCGCACTTCTCGCTGTCTGCTCCCCACCACCACCCTCACCTCAGGCTCTGTGGCTCTGAGATCGCGTCTGCACAGACGCCACCTTGCTTCTCTGGCTTCTGACCTCACCAGGACCACATGGGTCCAAACATGCCCTCAAGAGACAGGACCAGGCCCCGCGGTGCACTGCTGGGACCAGGCTCGCAGGGACAGCGTGCCACCACCCCGCCTTCCTCTAGACGGAGTCTGCACAGCCGGCGGCCACAGGCAGCAGACCTGAACTGTGAGGCGGATGGGTGCAGGGCAGGGCTGGGCTGCAGCCACAGCAAGAAGCACCTCACCCCCAGGACCCCAACCGTGGAGGGAAGGACGGGGCCAGCCCAGGCCCTCAGACTCAGCAATCAGCCTCAGCCGCTGCCAGGACCTGGAGCTCTGCAGGGACCAGGCACAGCCTCCAGGGCCTCCCCTCCTGCGGCCCCGGGCCTCCTGCAGGCCCAGAAAATGCCCCAGAGGGCAGAGCCTGGCAGGGGAGCCGCTGGGTGGATCTCTGATCTCCAGGAGGGGAGAGGGAGCCAAACCTCCTTTCTGCCTCCAATGGGTCCTCCTGAGGGAGGGTCCATACCAGAGCGCCCCATGCCTCATTTTCCCTGGCACAGTCCCAGGTACACCTGTCTCCTGCCTCCCTCCTGCTTTCTCCTGAGGGGTCACCTGCGCTGGGCTCTGGCCTCCAGGAGACTGAGGCGGTGGCGGGAAGAAGGGGAGTGCCACAGGCTGAGCTCTGAGGACAGATCCATCTGGGCAGAGGCAGGAAACCGGGACACACAGACCTGGGAACACTGTGCCACGACAGTGCTGGGGAGAGGCTCTCTGAGGAGGAGATCCGTGGGGAAGGTTTGGGGCGGATAAGGAGGTACAAAGGGGTGGAAGGAATTAGGGGTGGGAGCTTCCCAGCAGAGGATTAGCGTCGCAGGTCCACAAGGAGATGGCTGAACTCCGAGGCTTAGAGAGAATCCCTCTGCTACCTGCTGTTCACGGCCCCTCCAGAACAGAGGGTCTCATGTCAGGGCCAGGGAGAGGAGAAGCAGGTCCAGGCAAGAGCAGCAGGGATGAGACCAGCGAGGCAAGAGAGGACTCTGAGTGTCCAAAGGGTTCACTTGCCAGGGAAGTGCTCAAGCGTGGGGCGCAGACTCCGAGGGAGAGACTGGGTAGGCGGGAGCAGAGGCTAGGAATAGGGACAGCAGGACCAAGAGGAAGGACAGAAAGGAAGAGGAGGTAGGGGTGGGCAGACAGGTGGGAACATGGGGTGTGTGATGGATGTTGATGGGTGGATGGGTCCCTGGGCAGTCTTGGCTGCGGTAGGGAGATTCTTGCTCACTGGTTGGAAGAGCAAATCGTGCCTGGTGGGGCCCAGGATGGGTAACCTGCCTCCTCAAAAGCAGCACTTGGAGCCCCTGGCTAAAGCCCCAGGCTCTGGTTATAGAGGTTGGGTAGAATCCCTGAGTAGCTATGAAAAGTAGTGCAGACGTTTGTTGACTGGAACGAGAAGCTGGGTGAACTTCACAGAGCTCATAATGGTCCAGCCCTGCTTTCTGCTGCGGTGAGCTCTGTGCTCTCTACCCAGTCTATTCAGGCCCCACCCTACCTCACCCCAGCCCACAAGCCCAAGGGAGCTGGGCATAGTGGGACATGCTGCGCTGCACTCCTCGTAGTGCCCTCTCCAGGGTGCCCAGGCCACTGGGAGTTGTAGATTCTGGGAAGGACTCCGTCTCATTCCCAGTGCCCACAAGCGGAGCTCACCCACATCGTCCACCCTGGGTTCCAACAGGAAGGCGACCTGCCCCAAATCTGGCGCAGAGTCAGCTGAGAATCCCACGGGCACAGGCAAATATCACCAGAGCAGTCTGGTCTGGAAATCCCTCTCCAGGGACCTCTGGGTGACCTTGAACTCTGTCCACCTCTTTAAGATGCTGAGAAGCCAGCTGCCAGGGGTCCCGAGACAGGTGGGATGGGACACCTGCCTGCATCTGCCCAGCATATGAACCACAGTGGACACTCCAGGAACGACAGCATTCCCATGAGGGAGCATCACCACTGGACCCACAGAGGATTCGGGGCAGTCACCAGTGACTGACAAAGTTCTGCCGCAGTGGGCCCTCAGCGATCATGATGACCCGGAAAGACAAAGGCGATGGGTGAGGAAGGAAACATCCAGGGGAACCAGAAAAGCAGCCTTGCTGACCATCTGGAGGGGTCCTGCTGTGAGCCTTTCATTCTCCCGGGACAGTGAGTGTTGTTTCTGTCCCTGGATGCCAGTATCCCTGGGCCAGGTGGAGGGAACTTTTATGTGCACAGGGAGAGTGCAAACCTCTCCCGCATTTTTATGATGAAACAAAAGACTTCAAAGAATTCATCTGTGTCAGACCACTGCAGGGTGCTCACTGAATTTCATCTGACCTGGGAATGGACATTGAGAATCTCTGCTATTTGCTCTCTGGAGGGGAAGAAGCCTTAGTGTCCCATAGAGAAACCACACCCACACACAACCACGCACAACCACTTTTCATGCACACTCTCATACATGCAGTTACTCACAATCCTTCCTCATATTCTATCTTCTTCATCCCATCTCAGTAACTGCTTTTTTTTTTTTTTGGTTTTTCTCCGGTACCAGGAACCGAACTCACGACCTTGCGCTTGCCAGGCAGGCGCTTTTGCAGCTGAGCTAAATCCCCAGCCCCTCAGTAACTGCTTTTGTTCCATAAACAGAACCTACTAAAGGGGACATGTATAATATCAGGCAAACCATTTTATTCTCTTAATTACGTCTTGGGGTGTTGGGCACTGAGCTGAGGGCCTGGATGTGCTAGGCAAGAGTTCATGCTCTAGGGCACAGGAGGAGCCCCAAGTGGACACTATGAAGGCAGACAGTGTTGTGGGGTGAGCACATCCCAATATAGGCACCCCCACCTAGGGCCACCCTGAAATGTTTTCACCAACCCAGAGAATAGGGCTGTGTTCCTGCATAGAACTCTGTTCTTTAGCTTCTTCAGTGAACAGACATGGCAAACCAAAGTCGTGCAAGGCCCAAGATCTTAAAGCCCTGTACCGGACTGGGTCACTTGCTTGAGGGATCTTCAACCTCAGCTGTGTCATTATGAGCAATACCCTCCCCACCCTGGGCATCAGAAAGGTGGGGTGTGTGGGGAGCAGCTGCTCCACAGCCCTCCCTCTGTTCAGCCTCACTGGTCCATCACAGCATGCCCCTCCTGGGCCTTGATGAAACCTAGGATATTGCTCACCTCAAGTGCTGCTGACGGATAACTCAGACGTATGAGGTGACTGAGGTGTGATGTTCTGCACCTGACACACCAGTCGGTATCGATATTCCCCCAAGCATGCATTTTCTGATCTTAACTCTTGTGGTGGTGCTGCACATGTGTAATCCCAGCATGCATGAAGCTGAGGCACTAGGACCACTGTGAGTTGGAGGCCAGCCTAGGCTACATAGTGAGATCAAAGCAGTCTAAACTACATAGTGAAACTCTGTCTGAAAAAAGGAATTAAGTGAGATGTTATGCACTTTGCGTATGTATATTCATGTGTACTACATTGCAATGTATGTTTGTACACACTTGATGTTCATTGTTCTAAGAAGGCATATTTTTGTTGTTTGCATTACTGGGGATGAAATCCAGTGCCTTTATATTTGCACGTCAACCCCAACCCTTTCTAGTTTTTCTTTTGACAAAGGTCTCACTAAGTTGCCCAGGAAGGGCTCAAAGCTGGGCATGGTGGCACACACGTTGAATCCCAGCACTCAGAAGGCTGAGGCAGGAAGTTCAGTGAGAGTTCGAGGTCAGCTTGGGCTACATAGTTAGTTATAGGCAAACATAAAGTACATCGTAAGACCCTCACTCAAAAAGAATAAAATACAAAAGGAAATATGCTCTATAGGCTGGGCTCAAACTTGCAAGCTTCTTATCTCATCCTCCCTGAGTGCTGGGTTCGAGGCTGCACCGCAATGGCTGGTGGATAATACCACCTAGAACACATAATAACTGAACATGCAGCTTTCTCCTACAGGAAAGATAGGGCTGGTCTCCACTGAGCCTCTGGTCATAGATTCATCAGAGGATCAATACAAAACCTTGCTTCATGGGGGTTCTTGTTTAAAGACACCTTATTTAATATACACTGGGGATGCACAGATGATAAGTATAATTACCTCACAGCCACCTTACATGCTTCTTGCACTTAGGAACCTAGTTTGCAGGCATTGGGAGACCTGATTGTAATTCTCATTCTAAGTAGTGCTGGGGAGCAAGCCCTGCGATTTTGACACTTTACACTCCTAAATGGGGCCACTTAAACAGTGAAATCAACAAAAGGTGTGCTAAACAAGTTATGCAAATGACACTTACTTTCAGTGCAAGAGCTGGAAAGCACAGGCAGAGGGTTCCCTTCTACAAACGCTGCAGGAAACATGCAGCACCTGGCTCTTTATATTCATGTGTCTCTCTATGCTCATTTATGTGCATACTACTGGCATCAAGGATGATACAGACAGTTAAGTTATGTAGGAATATTATAGGCAGTCAGACAGGCTGAGCCCCAAAGGAGCCAGTGCAGAAGATAGGATACCATGCAACTGTGGGAGTTGGACACCTCCACCGAGGGCCAGGCCTCAAGAAAACAGATGAACGGAGTGCAGCACATGCTTCTCCTAAGGATAAACAACATTCATTGATATTCAACACAGGTACTTATCACCTTAGGAGAGCTGGGAAGATCCATGACCCAACTCCCACAGAGAAAAACCCTCTTCGTTTTCATGCCAGCCTGCTACCTGACTGGCTTTCCCATTTCTGCCAATTTAATCAATATTACCTGAGTAACTAGGCACATAAACATATTGGTTGGCTATAGTTTTGTCCCATCTCATGCCGACCGTTTGATTTCTCATTTTCTTCCACTTGGACCCACCTCACCTCATGGTTTTCCTCTGGAAAAGTTAGAATCCTCAAAAAACCAGTCCAAACGCTTCTGTCTCTCTCTAAAGTCGAAGCTTTCTTATTCCCCCAATAAATATGTTCTGCTCTTAATCACCATTGCTCTGAGAATTCTTTCTTTGATTTTAGAGAACACAAACTCATACCAGACTAACACTAGCAGGTTAGAAGATCCCTTCCCCTCTATCAATGACATCAGTTTTGATTTGGGGGGTTACAAATACTTTTTGACACTTAAGTCAGCAAATGGGCAATTTTGAAATACAAAAATTCTAGAGACTGTATAAAATACATAGATGATACATACCACAGTCCTGTTGGCTCACTAAGCAGAGTCTGTACCATGAGTGTAGTGCTGCTTTAGGGTTTATCTCATATAAACAGGCAAATCTTACAGCAGTGCCTGGCATATGATACTGAATCAATAAAAGCTAGGGATTTGCTTTATTTAAATTCCTAGAGATTTGGGCTGAGAATGTAGCAAAACTTATGAGGTTGAGATAAAATCAAAACTGAGCAATTTAGTAATTTAGCAAGCCTCTTCCCTAGATAGATAAAATACAAAAGAAAGAAGAAAATAAAGCAGGAAGGCAGGAAACATGGACGGAGAGACTAAGGCTGTAAATCAACCTTAGTATGAAGGCTGAAGATCATGAGTTCAGTACTGAGTAAGAAAATACAACAACGTGCCCTGACCTCCCTTGCTACGTGACTGCAGGAGTTCTTTCACCTGAGTGTATTTGTGTGACCTGGTGTTGTTTGTGGTAGACTCTGAGAAAATGCCAATTGAAACCTTACACTCTGCTTTATATTACAAATAAAACCCTTGGGTGTCACTGCTTTATATGAAAAGTAACTTTTGAAAATATATGAATGAAGATGTGTTTCTAATTTTGTAGAATTCCTACAGTTTCTTACCCTGTCTCACAGGAACTAAATCATGAGGTAGCAGTCAGTAGTTCCATTTGCATATGGCTGGTGGGTGAGTGCAGCCTTCCAGAAGAAATCGGACAAACTGGAAGAAAAGATTTCATCCATCCCAAGAGGAAAGTTGTCAGCACAAAGACAGGTTCACAAGATTTTCACATGTTGCTGTGTGATGAAAAATGCCTGTGATCCCAATATACTAGGAGGCTGAAGCTGGCAAATGGCAAGTTCATCGGGGCAGGGAAGAAATTCAATAAGATCCTCTCTGAGAAGTAAAAATAAAAAGGGCTGAGAATATAGTTTGATGCAAAGGCACTGGGTTGATTTTGGAACGTGATCTATAAGAGCTCAAGCAAACATTGAAAATATCCACCGGTGAAAGTGTCTGTCACATACCTATAATCCCTGCACTCTGGGAGGCTGAGGTGGGACAGGATCACATGTTTGAGCTGAGCCTGGGTGATTTAGGGACCTAACATAAATCTGTCCCACAATAAAGATTAAAAAATGAAGAATGGTGTTGTAGCTCAGTACAAAGGCTTGAGTTATAGCAAAAAAAAAATACAATACAATACTATACAGTACAACACAATACAGTGAAATCGTACACACAGTGGAATTCTCACTGCTCACAATGCATCCTTGGGCTCTGTCACACCCCCACATTTCTGTCCAGAATTCTACACAATAGCCAGTTACTACTGTGGACACTGACAGTAAGTCCCCAGATCATTAACTCCCACAGTCCAATGGCAACTGAGTCAACGCCATTTTCCCACACACATCTTGCATACACAGCAATCCTTCTCCATGAGATTCTTGAGTGCTGTGGTGTGGCACTATGCCTAACATGGGAAAAGAAATTTCATCTAAAAACACAAAATTGGGAACTGCCATTGCCACAGCAGACATAAACTCTACAACAACACCTTGGAATTGGATTCGGATTGATTTACATCATTGGGCACTGTTCAGAATATTCTGCTACACATTCTGCTACACTGAAGGGTGCAAAATGTTTAAAAAGTTGTCAGCCACACTGGCCATCACGAGTATGCAGCCAATGCTTACAGCTACCATAATGCCTCCCACCCTGCCCCTGACTCAAGCCATTTCCCTTAATCTCAATCTGTCCCTGCTTCATTCTAACAACTGCTTACCAACTTTCTCAAGCCTAACCAATTCTACCATGCCCAAAAACAATATACAGGAACTACACCCTATTATTTCTCACATACTGAGACATGGTCTCTGAATCGCCATCCACTACCCTTACAACACTCCCATTGTCCTGGGAGAAAGCCACTTGGCTCTTATTGGCTGGCACAAGATTTTGTGCTATCAGTCAGATACCCCTTGGCATACTCCCCATGGTGCTGACCTCCTACACTCTTTTGTCTTCCATCCTTCTTTCTATAATTCATTAGTTTGTCTTAGAAGTGAAGCAGGCTTTTTTCACTGTTCCCTGCACCCCTTCTCACATCATCTCTTCCCCCTCACCTGGACAAAATCTGACACTCAATAGTGCCCATAGCTGACTTGGACT
The DNA here is from genome assembly GCF_000276665.1 of Chinchilla lanigera. Classification (NCBI taxonomy): domain Eukaryota; kingdom Metazoa; phylum Chordata; class Mammalia; order Rodentia; family Chinchillidae; genus Chinchilla; species Chinchilla lanigera. Next base: position 243,078 of record NW_004955615.1, read on the forward strand.
GTTTTCCCTCAGGGTTCCTGGAACAGCCTCCACTGCTTTAGTCAGTTCCTGTCCGGGATTTGCTGCCCTTTCACCCCTCTTCCTCACTGTGTGGTCAGGAAGGACTTGAATACACAGCAATGCTCTTCCATGAGCTTCCTGATTGATGTGATGGCAGGTGTGTGCCACTATACCTAACATGGCAAAAGAAATTTAATCTAAAGACAAAAAATTGGGAACTGCCATTGGAACTGCAAACATAGACTCTACAACAAAACCCTGGGATTGGATGCAGATTGATTTACATCACTGGGCACTGTTCAGAATCATACCCAACATATCAGGTCCTGCTCTGTGCCACTGGTCCAGAGTAGGAAATATCCAGAGATGATTTCTCACAGTGAAACCCTACAAACTTCTGCTCTCGTGGTCAGCATGAGTAGATGCAGAAGACCACTGCATCCCGCTAGGTGGAGATAAGGGCCAGTGACACACAGGCTAAAGCTTCAGCTGGCTGCAGGGGTACCAGTGCTCACATTGTGGCTTGAACTTGCAGAACATACAGTGGGGCAGGTCTAACTCTAACATTCTGGGAGTACCCGGTAAAGATTTCCTGGTTGGGGAAAACGTTTCAGTCAGTCAGATCCCTGGAGTGAGTTTAGGCCTCTGTGTTGCAGAGGAGGCAGAAGGAGGCAGTACCAGGAGAGCATTGGCAAAAATAACCTTGTCCAAGGTGACCACAGCATATCTAGCCTTTTGAATTCTATTCCTAAGAAAGGTACTTCCATCTATAAACAAAGTGTTCTCAGCATCTGTCCTGCATTCATTTTTTAATTACTTTATATTTTAAAGAGATCAAAATAAAAGGAATACATTAAAATGATACTCGACTTCACATAAACATGGCAAAAGTGTACAACATCATAGGTCATTCCAGAGATATAAATTAAAATGGCACTGAGATTCCATCTCACCCCAGATGGAATGCCTGTCTTAAAGATGTCAAAAAACAACAACTGCTTATGAGGCTGTGCTGGGAAAGGGTGTTCATTTTTAAGTCTGGTCAACTGGTTATCACTCAGTTATCAGACATTCTAGGCAGTCCACAGTTATTCAGGAGGCCAGCACAGCATGTAGAACCTAGAAAGGAAGGGATTGGCCTTAGGAGAGCGTCTCAGCTTATTGGGTAAGGACAGTGGCTTTCAGAGTGTGGAACAAAAGGGGGTGAGGCAGCCCTTACTGAGTGGATCCAAGTGTTTGCACGGGCATCTTTTAGTGACCATTCCACACAACAGCAGGAAGCAGTTGGCTGTGCACATCACCCCTGCAGGAGAGTTTTGTACAAAATTGTTTTTATAGAAGATCACCACAGAATACACAGCTTGTCACACTTTCTTCCTCACAGAGCCACTTCCATCCATAAACAGGGTGTGCTCACGATCTGCCATTTTTAAGAACAGTTCATCCCAGTGCAGCATGTGGCCCCTGGACAGTTAGGTCTCCCTCAAAGATGAGCTCATCGGCTGTCTTGAGCAGAAGAACAGTGGCTGTTAGAGAGTGAAGGCAGAGCCCAGAGGACTCCTTAGGAACCAGATCTAAGTATTTTCACAGGTGGGTCGCTGGGTGCTCCCAGGGGCTGACAGTCTCACTAAGCATCATAGTTTTTATGAAACAAAGGATGCAGACTTATGGAACCAGCAGCTGCAAGAATTTGTGGAGTTTGGTTCTTGTAATGAGTTTCTGGCAGATATTGCAGCAGAGCTTTGTGCCTTCCAGTAGGTAGCTGGGAAGGGTCATTCAGCAGAAGGGCTTTTAAAAGAGGGCACAAGATTTGGAATCTCTGGGAGGTGGGCTCCATATCTGTTGTAAAGAGGGACTGGATGGCAGGACCCAGTTGAATGTAGAAGAAGGGATTAGTTAGGTTGAGGAAGGTGGATCACCAGGCTATGAGTGTCAGAAGACTAAGGCAACTTGTATGGAGAGCAGTCATGAAAACATTATAGCTCAGAGATTTCAAATGCCTTTACAGGCAGGAGAGGTGCATTTTTGCAATGTAATAGTGTATTATTTTTTTCTTTGGTGGTATGAAAGCAAGCAGGAGGGATCAGAGAAATGGGCTGTCCCAGAGCCAAGGTGCTGGTAGCTTGGCCTAATCCATTTTTAGAGCCTCACCCAAAATAGTGGGAGAGCTTGTAAGCCTTTGGGGCCACTGAGTTCAAGTGAGTGGTGTGTTCTCTCAGGATTTTCCCAGTGGAAGGGGCCTACATGAGCACCTGGCCAGCTGAGGAAGGAATCTTTTAAATACAGGCAAGTGAACCTGTGGCCTCTGGAGGTAGCAGTCCAAGAAGCGGGTATGGATTGGAGCCGTAGAGTGAAAGGTGATGGATGGAGCACAGTTGCTGGTCAGGCCTGGAGGTGAGAAAGTGAGGCAGGAGAATCACCATGAGTTTGAGACCAGCCTAGGCTATGTAAGAAGTTCAAAGCCAGCCTGGACTACATGATCAGACTTTCTCTCTAAAAACCACAAAACTTATCTGCAATGTAAGGAACTAAAAACAGCATCTTCCTCAGAGGTTCTCAATCCTGGAAAAGTCTGGCTGGCAATGCTGCCCTCTACCGTAGTTTACATTCTTAAATATCATTACCTCAACCCAAGTTCACTGAGCTGATATCAGCTGAACCTCCCTCTCCATTCCAGAGCACCAAACACCAAGTGCCCCTCCCGGCCCTCAGGGAGAATGTTCAGTTGGAGAGTCTCTATTGGTGCTCTCTGGTACTGTATATGGATTTACAAATTCCCTCTATGCAAATTTATTTCACTCACCCTATCTAGATCCATGAGAAGACCCTAGGAACTTGAGATATTTGGGTATTTCACAGAGCCTCACTGAGGGCATGATCTATAACTGTGTATTCTCTCTGCTCACCTCTAATGGAAATTTTTACCTGACTACTTTGAAAATAGACTTTCCTTTTTTGGTCCAAATATTGACAAATTAAACATGAGCCTTTGCAGTGAGGCATATCCACACCCTTTTTCTTTGTTTATTTTTAAATTTTGAAACACAATCTTCTTAAATTGCTAAGTGACTAGCCTGGGCTCCACCTTACAATCTTCGTGCTTCTGCCTCCCAGACTACTGGGATTATACGCAGGTGTCACCAAGCCTGGTTTCCACTGAAGTCTTAAACAACCTAGGTGTTCTCTCTCCTCCCTGAGTGGGCACATGTTTTGTTGCCAGGAAGCACAGTACCCAAGGCTCCACTGACACATGGAGATTGCTGCTGAGTTGACCCTCAGGGTAATATCACTAACTTCATAAACTTGTTCAAACTGTGCAATATTTTGATAATTTTTATGTGCCCAAAGATCCCCTCACTACAGATTTTCAGGGTGATATTCTTCTGCCATTGTCCAAAGCAAACAACACAATGTCTCATCTCTCACAGAGAGCTATGATGTTCACAGGAGAGTAAAATTCAGCAATAGTGTGGAGTCCATCAGGGAGTCGGTCCCGAATTTCGGAAGTGTTCTTAATTCTTAACTTTGAAAATGATTCTTTTCCTGCTATCTCTGTATTAACCTGGAGCAATCTAGAAGCAGTCAGGATAACCTGGGTGGAGGCTCAGAATCAACACCAACTGGAAAGCACTGTCTGAAAAGGGAGGAAGGATCAGGAGTGAATAAAAGCCTCTGAGGCGCCATGCAGGATCCAGCAGCCTGGAGTCACTGCCTGGATTCCGGAGAGGTGGAGCACTTGGCCGCATGTTCCAGTGGGGAAAGTCACCCTGCTTCTGAGCACATGCACCTCGTCTGCCCTCAGCCAGTCTCCCCTGTGACCTGCACATCAGGATGTGCACAACTTTCCTCTTTCTGTAGATTCAGATGAAAAGACGTCAGGTCAGATTTTGCCTTCATATACAGATTTGCATTCATCTAAAGTAGTTTGAGTTCTGCTGTCAAATTTCTGTTTTTTTTTTTTTTTCTTTAGGGTGGTGTTTAAGAGGAAGTCTCCCTATGCACTTCAGGCTGGTTTTGAATTTATTCTGTAGGCCAGGAGTTCTCAAACTCACAACAATGCCTGCCTCAGCCTCCGAAACTCAGGGATTATGGGCAGATTGCACCAAACCTAGTCGTCAGCAGCTACTTTTTTATTTTATGAACTTTTTATTTTGGTTTTCTTCTTTCAAACAGTACCCACTGCTAGTTAGGCAGGCCTTGAACTCATGTAGCACAAAGATGCCTCAAACTTGTGTAGATCCTCCTGAGTCAACATCCCAAGAGCTGCAATTACATGCATGTGTCAACATGTACTTTGAGCAAATATGTTCAAGTCCTTTAATTTTTCATTATTTATTGTAATTGGATTTGGACCTTGGATATTTGCACTCTATTTCAGGACATTTCTCTTGCTTATTTGTTTATTTGATTATGTACTTATTGTCCTTTTGAGATACTGTTTTACGATATAGTTCAGATTATCCTTGAACTCACTTCTTAGACAAAGATGACCTGGAACTTACAGTGATCCTCCTACCTCAGCCTGTCAAGTGTTGGGAATACAGTTGTGTGAAAACATGCCTGGCCTTGTGTTTAATTTTGAAACTTGTACTCACTCAAATGTTACTTGGCTGAGCTGAGCTCTAATCTATGATTCTCAGCATCTAGGAGTGCTGGCATGGCAGGCCTGGCTTCTTTCTTGTTTTCAGAATCTTCTCACTGAGTCACCGTGTTGCATTAGTGGCACATACATTTCATTACATCACAAGCTTGCTTGCTTTACTTTCTTTCTTTCTTTCTTTCCATCATTCTTTCTTTCTATCTTGGTCTCCCAAGAAGTTTCTCACTAAGCCCCCACAGTGCCTTACCTAGATATATATTTCATAACATTGCAAACTGCTTTTATTTTTATTTATTATTTCTGTCTCCCTAAATAGGGAAGTACCCTAGGCTGGGCTGTAAGTTTTTTTTTTTTTCTTTCACATAGACTCTCACTGTGTAGCCCAAGCTAGGCTTGAACGTGGGGCCATCCTCTAGGGTAAGCCTCCATGTTACTGGGAATACAAGAAAACTTACTTGGCTCTTTTTTCTTTTGTGGCGATGGGAATGAAACCTAGGAATTTTCACATGCTGGGAAAGCAGAATACCTCTGAGGTACACTCCCAGGACCAGCCCTCAGCTTTTAACAAAGATTGTACAGTCACAAATATTTTTAGAGTCAGTATTTATGACAATGCCTTAACTTTCCCACCATACATACAATGCCCTGAGAAAGCCACACACACATAGTATATAATTTTAGGCCCTTCTAATTAGAAACCTAGTGGACAGGCTGGTACTGATGGCTCACACCTGCCTTCCCAGTACTTGGGAGTGTGATGCAGAAGGATATCCTTGAGTTCAAATCCAACCAGGGCTACACAATGAGTCTAATGCCAACCTGCAGTACATTGTGAGGTTGTATTGAAAGGAAGAAAGAAAAAAGGAAAGAAAGAAAGGAAGAAAGTAGGAAAGAAAGAAAGCTAGTAGACTGGTGCATACAACTGTAGTGATTTGAAGGGGGTTCACTCTTCCACTTTCATAAATGTCTTTAAGAACTGTGCTTCCCGCTCCTGTTCTTGCATGGTGGCCTGCCCTCATTCTGTAGGGTGCACCTATTTGACGAAGACCACAGAATTTAAATTAATCAACTGTTTTCTCATTTTTACAGGGGAATCTGTGCAAGACCTAGGCTCCTTGTCTGGAAATGGACAGTGGACTCATAGCAAGTGAACCTGTGAGTCACTAATCCCTACTAAGTCCTGTAATGGCAGACGAAGCAGGAATACCTCAAAGGATGAGACAGGATCACAGCCAAGGACACCTGGGTCCCATCTCAACTAGATAAAGGCTATAGACACAGTCATCTCACTCCTGGGTGGATTAGTTTAAATCTTATTAAGTTTTATCTTAATGCTTTGCTTGGGGATGTCCTTGAGTAATTTCCCTTTCTTGAATAATCCCCTCCCCACTGCTGATATCCAAATAAATACAGGCCATCCTGGGAAGTTCTAGGTCTTAGCCCTGAGAGAATCTCAAATTCTGTGAGAGGACTGTGATCATCGAGGGACTCTGAAATCAGTACATTTGCCTCTTTTCATTTAGCTTTCTCTGTACACTTGAGGAGATTGTGGATCCTACCAGCCACAATAACAGGGATATTATCAATCCGATATGTCTTTTCCAACTTTTCATTGACCAGAACTCACATGCCAGGGCCTGTTTCATGTACTACATTTATAAAATTTGGTACTGTGTTGGTTTGGGATGTTTGCAAGGGGAAGAATATAACACAGGACACATATTTTGCAAGATCACTTCTAATAGACACCCAAAGAATCACATACAAGAGAGTGAAGGAAATCTGTCCACAAATTAAAGACCAAAGAAACCAGTTTAAGGCCTCGATCCCATGGATATGTCCAGCATGGGTTCAGCTGAAGACCTATAGCCAATAACAGTGCATCCCATAAGTCCAGCTGGAGGCCCAGAGCCCATGACCATGTCTCATGCAGGCCTGTTTCATGGGTCTACACTGGGAAGACTCCAAGGTCAGTGGTGAAATCTAGAAAGTCTATGCCAGTGGGATGAAGAATCTGTGCTAGCAGGTTGGGGGATCTGAAAAAGAGGCATAAATCAATGCTCAAAATAAGAAGCAGAGCTCCCCCTAAAAGGACCAGAGCCATCCTCAGCAACAGTGAGATCCCGAGCTCCTCTGATGATGAAGAAAGCCGAGTTGTCATCAGGAAAGCCAACACAACAAGCATCTCCAGGAGACAGAGCAATACACCATCTTCCCCTACCGAGCCAGGAGGTGATGCATAGAGTGAGAACCAGAGCTCCCCAAAGTGAACTGAAGCCATTCTCAGTGACAACAAATGCAGAGCTACTTGGAGGATGAAAACAGCCAACATGTCCAGCTAGTCCAAGAGAACCAACAGTTCCGCACAGCTTCTCTCAGCTTCCAAAAGGCTCACAACAGCTTCTAACTGTTCCCAACAGCCTCACTTCTTCTTCTTCTTCTCCAGTTCTGCCTCTTATGCTGCTGGCAACGATTCTCAGGTGGGCCACAAAACCCAGCACTGCACTTATTGAGTTCAGCTGGATGTAATAAGTTAACCACCACTTGTCAATCCACCACAAGGACTGTTAAGATAAAAATGATAGCCTTTCCTAAAACTGAATGTCATAGTTCAGGCCTACCCTTCTAAGATTAAGGAGGCTGAAACAAGAGGATCTCCATAAGTGTCTTAATTACATTTCTTGTTAATTCGGCAAAACACCCAACACTCAAAGTTACAAGACGAAAGTCTTAATTTGCTCACACTTTGCACAGGTTTCAGTCCATAATCTGTGGACTCCAAGGCAGAGTAGCTTTGCAGAGGAGAGAAATTCCTAGCCTGTAAAACCGAGCTACAAGGACAAGGAACAGGAGTGAGGGGACAAGCCACTGTCTGTTCCTTTTTTTTGTATGCATGTCCCCTGAGTGAAGGAGGGTGTGGCCCTCATACCCTTAATCCAGAACTGGACCATGAATCAGTCACAGACTCTAGATTCAACCACCTCTGAAAAGTGACCCCCCCATAATGACATGAGGCTTTGGAACAACCTCTAAACACAAACCATGAAAATGACTTAAATCCAGGCTGAACTACAGAGAAAGACCTTTTCTCAAAACAAATAAAAAAAATGGCATAAGATTTCATAGCCAGCTTGATGGTAAATGCCTCAAATCTCAGGGTACTGGGAAGCTGAGGCATGCTTATTCCAAGTTCAAGCAGAGCCAGACCCAATTACTAAGATCCTACTAGAAAAGAGAAACGTAAGCAAACCTGAAGATATCAGTCAGCGATGGAGTGTCCTAGGTTTGATCTGCAGTACTGTGCAAACATCTAAACAAACAAAAAGCCTTTCCCACAAATTCTTTTGGAGACAGAGTCTGCCTTGGTTTTTCAGGCTGGCCTTGAAATCCCTATGTAGCTCAGCCTGACATTGAACTCATGACAATCCAACACACTCAGCCTCCCACGGGCTATCATTACAGGCTGTGCCAACATGTCCATCGCCTCTGCAAGCAGCTTCAGTGCCACGTGCATGGAAAGTATGTGTTCACTAATTCTGCTTTGGTCACACACAGGCCACTTCTTTTTTTAAAAAAAGTAAAAGGAGGAAAATATTAACAGACAGTCAACATTTTACAAAATAGCAAAGGAACAGTACAGACAGAACAGAGTTACAAACAGAGTGGTAGGGAATTAACAGTGCTTGTTGTATTACATATTGATATCTTCAAAGTGGTTTCTCATGAAAACAGATATAGACATACAAAGCTGATCAA
>NW_004955615.1:252173-269229 GCF_000276665.1 Chinchilla lanigera
CATTTGTATCTCCTTGTCTGAGAAGTGTGTATTCATCTCAGCTGCCCATTTTTGGATTGGGTCTTTGAATTTGGAGGGGCTGATATTTTTTAATTCTTTATATGTTCTAGATAGAAGCCCTCTGTCTGAGGGACAATCAGCTAAAATTTTTTCCAAATTTGTGGGTTTTCTTTTTACTTTCTGGGTGATTTCTTTAGATGTGCAGAAACTTTTCAGTAGGATGAGATCCTAGTTGTTGATTCTTTCAACTGTTTCACGTGTAATTTGGTTTTTGTTCATGAACTCTCTGCCTACCCCTATGTCTTCAAGGTTTTTACCTACCTTCTCTTCCAATAGCTATAGTGTTTCTGGTTTAATATTGAGATCTGTGAACCATTTTGAGTTGAGTTTGGTGCACGGTGATAGGCTTGGGTCTATTTTCAGTCTTTGGCGGTAGCAAGCAAATTTTTCCAGGACCATTTTTAAAGAGGCTATTGTTCTCCCATTGAGTTTGACTGGCCCCTTTATCACAGATTAGGTGGCTGAGTGTGTTTTTGGTTGTGGCTGTTTCTTCCAGTCTGTTCCATTGATCCTCAGGACAGGCCACTTCTTTAACATCCCGGAAGACACATGTTATGAATTGGGACACATCGTGTACTATTTGCGTTATGTACACAGCATGTGTAATACACTGCAGAGACTCAGGGCCAGTGGTCCGACTCCCTCACCATCAACACACACCCTGTGCCCCTGAGAAGAGGGGAGGATGGGGACACAGTGCACTAAGAGGACACAAATTTCCTTGCAGCCCCCATCTCATTAGGATTCTGCAGAAAAGCGGGGCCCTGAAATCCAGCAGGGCAACAGATAAGGGCATGAGACTGGTTCTGCCTCTAGGGCAGGGAAGATTCCAAACTGTGAGACAAACCTGCCCCCTGCTGGTGAGTGAGGCCAGGTGAGAAGAGATTTTTGTGAGGTAAATTTTATTTTCCCTAGCAGTTTTCAAAGTTACTATTGTGAAGTGCTATATGTCTGGGAGTGAGGATGCATGCCTGTTATCCCTGCATGGGGGAGGCTGAGCCAGGAGGAGTGCTAAGATTTTGAGGCCAGCGTAGGCTACGAAGTGAATTCAAGCCCAGCCTGCACTTCATAGCAGGAGAAAGAAAGAAAGAAAGAAAGAGAAATAAAAGGAAACAAAGCCAAAGAAAGGAATAATCCAAAGAAAGAAAGAAACTGAAAGAAAGAAATAAGGCTTCTTTTGTCTCTCTTTTGTTATTTTGTTTCTGTTGATTTCTCTTTAAAATAAAAATGAATAAAAAGAAAATAGTGCTGTTTCAGGGTGAATATCAGCGTAGTCATTTCTACAAATACAAAAATATAAATGGCTTTATTTAAATAACAGAGAAATCACAACACTCTGGCGCTATCTGTAGTGCCATCACCATGGTAACCTAAGGAAGGAGAATTCCAAATGCCTGTCCAGCCTGAAGAATTCCACCAGTTCCCCAGTAAAAATAAACATTTAGCTGGATGTGGTGCCTCACTCCTCAATTACCTTAGCTCTCTGTAGGCTGAATCTGTATGGTTGCAATTTCAGCACAATTTCAGGAATAAGCAAAACCCACTCTGAAAGGAAAAAAATAAAGCTGCTAGAAGCTCCGTATTAGACCATGAAAGGGGTCCATTCAAGTAATGAACAGTAAGGAAGGGAGGGAAGAAGAAAACAAGGGAGGGAAAGAAGGAGGGAGGAAAGGAGGAAAGAAGGAAGGAAGGAAGGAAGGAGGAAGGAAGAAAGAAGGAAGGAAAAAAGGAAGGAAGAAGGAAGCAAGGACGGAAATGATGAGAGGAAGGAGGGATGAAGAAAGACTCTATGGCTGAATCCCATCCACAAATCCCTTCCTGGGTCAATCCATGCTCTTGCCGTAGCTCCTGCCTGAAACACAGCCCTCCCTGCACTGGGCTCCTGGATGGAGAATTTCTTGTTCCTCAGAAGAACTCTTCTCACCACTTGTGGGGAGGTGGGGTCTGAGCAGAAGGAATACCTACCATTTCACTTGGTCACACCTCTTCTGGGGGACTCTCCCCGCTACCCCCATGGTTTATTTTTTTCACCAGTAGATACTGAACCAAGTACATTTGCATAGGCTCACATTTCAGGAGTTTTTTACATTTCTGATTTTGAGACATGATCTTTCCAATTGAGAGGCAGTCCTGGTGGTCAGGCCTGAAATTCCAGCACTCCAGAAGTTGAAGCAGGAGGACCACGAGGATTAACAGGTTGGAGAGGGTGGGAAACAACCACATATCTGAGTGTGCTGGGAAGGGAGGAGCAGGGAGGGTAGGGTGTAGCTAAGAAGGGGGATAAAAGAGGAGAGAATCTGAGGGACAGGTGCTCAGTCCTGGAGCTTCCAGTCAGGGCTGGTCTTGCTGGGATTCCTGGAGACCCGTCGCCCTCACCTGAATCTGCAGCTGGTGAGTCCTTGGCCTCCATGAGGATGCCCCACCTCCCCAACCTCAGTTAGTGTCCTGGAGACACAGAGGTTCCAGATGGCACTTATTATCCTGTGACTTCTGTCCCTCCAGATGCACAGGCTTGGGGTTTGTGGTTAATATTTTTTTGATCCAAAGTCTAGCTATGATACCCAGCTAGATTTCAACTCGGTATGTACTTCAGGCTGGCCTTGAACTCTTCAATAGACCAAGCTGTCCTCAAACTCACTTGGGACTCACACTCCCTTGTACTGGGGTTACAGGCAGGTAGAACCCAGCTTGGCCTCTATCCAGGTCTTGGAGATCATTGTCACCCTAGGTGATCCCTCTCCTCCCTAAGTGGGTACATGACACAGCACAGCACACTGCTCAGGTTGTAGTTTAAAACCAACTCTCAGAATAGAAAGTAAACCATGTCTGGAATGGAATAGCACAACTCTCTAGCATCCAGAATTATGTAATTTAATGAATACTGTATTATTGAAATCAATCTGTAGAAGCTGCAGGATGCTTTGCAGCATCTCAGGGACCTCAGGGCTTTAAGAAGAAGAAAACCAAGCACACTGGAGATAGTCACACACTGTCAGAGCCACCTGTGCTGATGCAGGAACTCTGGTCAATCTGCAGAGATGGGTAACAGTGCAGCCTGCAATCACCAGCCAGAAGAACTGAATAATGCTCTCTTAGCGGCTATTTGGAAACCTCCTATGAGAAATGCAGAGAACATTTGGAGTTTCCATGAAACTGACAGGGTTTCTGCCAACAAATAATTTAGGTTCTAAAAATACTGGGAATGCCAGAGGTCCTAAACTCTAAAGTACACCTTCCTGAGATTATTGTATTTTCATCCAACAAGGGGCTTCCCAGCTCAACAAATTCCCCAGCCAGCTGCTCACCACACTGAGTGTTCATCTCACGGAGTCTGTGTTTTCACTGCCAGGAAATGGATGAGCCAGCGAACCCAAGGGAGAGGGACAAACACCATAACTGTTCAGCTCCTGCACGCTCTTCGTTAGGAGGACATTCGGTTCTACAATTACTTGGAATGAAATATCATTGCTTAATAGTTCTCAGCTGGGTTCATTGTGGGACATAATAATGTAGGGATGGGCCATAGGACTTGCCATTTTCTTGTTCTATTTCCTTGGGATGAGGATTAGAATATTTTCTAAACCTGGTGGGAGTTGGTTTCAGGTTCCTTGGATCCCATTTTACAGAGGGTCCACAGTCTAGATGCTGTGGTAGGAAATTGCATTTTGTTCTCATCCTGCCTCATCCTGGAGCCATCAGACATTAATCCTGGGCTCACTAGAGCAGAAGTAAAGGTCTGGGACCAGAAGCCAAAGCAGATGTGGAACGGACTAAGGACACTTCCGCCCTTGTCACATCACAGATATTTTGGCTGCAGGGTGTTTTCCTGACAGACGAGAAGGGGTTTCTCAGCTTGCCTAAAAAGATGTCTCTCTCCTCAGTGTTTCCCCAGCACCCCTGGCCTTCCACATTCACCAGGATGAGCACCCAGTCCACAAACCTACTACGGAACTTGGCAGTTCAGAGCTTGCTGAGGGATAGGACGTTGGCCATGGAGGCCCTGGAATATTTGCCAAGAGATCTCTTCCCACGACTGTTCATAGAGGCCTTCAAAAGGGGCCATGGGGAGGTTCTCAAGGCCATGGTGCTGTCCTGGCCCTTTCCCTGCCTGCCCCTGGGAGCCCTGATAAGCATAAGGAATGCAGGGACTTTGGAAACTCAGGAAGATGATGGCCAGATGCTGGAAAGTATGTTCTGCGCTGTGCTGGATGGGCTTGATGTGTTGCTGAGAAAGAAGGTTCACTCCAGGTGAGTGAAACCCAGGTATCCTGCAGGGAGGGCCCTAGATTCCAGGAAGCACAAAAAGTGTCAGGGAGAGTGGGGGCTAAGTGTGAAGCTGCGGCTTCTGAATGTGCCTGGCAGAGTACCAGGGAATCCTCTGGCATTGGTGGCCCATGCGGGTGGGCACTGCCACATGGGAAGCTCAGCTGCAGGTGGGGGCAACTGTGTAATGAAAGGAGTAAGAAGTTCCTGACTCCTTCCGCAGGCACCAGCAGTAGGAACTGGGCTGGACTCCAGGGGAAAAGAAGAAGCAGAGGACGAGAGTGTAGAAAGAGTAGAGGAGATAGCCACGGACCTCAGAGATGAGGAAGGCAAAGGAGGAAATTGGGTCCCGGTCTAAATTCTCAGACTCTTTTCTGCTTCACCCACAGGAGGTTGAAACTGCAAGTGCTAGATATGAGGGACGAGCACCAGAATATCTGGAGAGTCTGGGCTGGAAATGACTTGCAAGTCTGCTCTGAAAAACCCATGAAGAGGAGAAAAACAAAGAAGCCTGCGTCAAGAGTAGCAAAAAAGGAGCCTTTCAAGGTGACTTTAGATCTCTGGCTCAGTCAGGGAAATCTGTGTCCAGTGAAATCCTACCTCCTCCAGTGGGCGAAGGCCAGAGGAGATCTGGTGGAGCTGGAGTGTAAGAATCTGTATATAACAACCGCGTGCTTTCCAACGGCCGTGGAGTTCCTGGAAATGCTGACCCTTGATTCTGTACAGGCTGTCTTTGTGGGTCAGGGCTGGACACTGTTTACCTTGGCTCAATTTGCCCCTTTCCTGGGCCAGATGCAAAACCTTCACAGACTCGTTCTCAGTGAAGTCTCTCTGCCGGCCACCCTTTCCCCAGTGAAGAGAGAGCACTTGTTCATACAAATCGCCTCTCAGTTTGGAACCTTCACTGTCTGCAAGAGATTTATGTGGACTCTGTGAATTTGGTAGAAGGCCGCTTGGACCGGGTACTCAGGTAAGATGTGAAGCTCTCTCTGCACTCACATGAGCTTTTCTCTGTTTGTCCTAGAAAGATTAGTGACCATGGATATGGTACATCCAAGAGATGTGAGAGAGATCAAACACTAGAGAGTTCACACCCTGGCTTTTTCACTCCTAAGGCCTAAAACATGGTGTCACTCTAGCCACTGTACTGGAGCAGCCAGATGGGAAAGAGCTATCATGCCAGGATGCCAGAAGGTGGGGTCAGGTAGAGAGATGGCGGGTGTGTGACTTCTTCCTCAGGAACTCACCTAGGGGAAGGTGCGCAGAAATGCCAAGGCCTCTCTGATGCCCCAGCAGTCCCAACGAGAAGCCTCTGCCCCAGCATGAGCTGGTGACCTGATGGTGGTGCAGGGGTCTGAGGCTGAGGGCAAGGAGCACAGGTGCAGGACAGGGAACAGGCTCACAAACTGCTGGCAGCCTCCTTGGAGAGCCCAGTAGCTGTGGCCCCATCTTGCCTGATGTTTGCTTCCTGCCTGGCTCCTGCTGCCCTCATCAGGAAAGAGCTGTGGTTTCTGCTAGGGAGTGAGGAGAGGGGAGAGTGGAGATCCAAGATTCATTCAATCAGGTGATGGAAAAATCGCTCCAAGACTAGACTGACTCATGAGACACTTGGTACACCGTCTTATTGTTCCGGCCATTCCCTTCTTTTCCCCACCAAATGCACATCTAACTGCCTGGTCTCTCTGCAGGTGCCTCCCATCCACGCTGAAGACCCTCTCATTAATTCACTGCCAGCTCTCACACTCTGACTGGATCCAGCTGCCACAGGCTGAGCAGACCAGACAGCTGAAAGTCCTGATTCTGAATTGTATCCCACTGACTGGCTTTAGCCCTGAGCCCCGCCAAGTTCTGCTGAAGAACATTGCAGCCACCCTGACCATCCTGCACTTGGAAAACTGTGGGATCACAGAGGAGCAGGTCTGTGCCTTTCTGCCTTCCCTGAGCTGCTGCTCCCAGCTTACTACATTCTGCTTCGCAAGGAATTTCATGGGAGGGAAATTTCGTGGGAAGCTCCTGGGCCACACTGCCAGGCTGAGCAACTTAATCCTGGAGGTGTACTCACCTCCTCCAGAGCTTTGTGTTTCTAGGCATAGGATGGACCTGCAGCTACAAAACCAGCTACACCAAGAGCTGAGGAGGATCGTGAAGCCACCAAAGCATCCCTGGACTGTCTGCTTCTGTACTTTTCACTGTGAACGTAGTTACCACCAGAAAGACTATAACATGCACCCTCCACCATGCCGCGCCTACATCCCCGTCTAGATGACTGCACATAGCTTTCATTTCCTTCTGAGCTCCGGGAACACCGAGCTCTTCTTTCAGTGTGGCTGACCAAAGGATCTGTGGGCCAAACTAGTCTACAACGTAAATTCTCGGCCAGCCTGAACTGCATAGCAAGGAAAGAAAGAAAGAAAGAAGAAAGAGAAATTAAGAAACCCAAAGACTGAAAAAATCAGAAAGAAAGAAAGAAAGAGAGAAAGAAAACAAGTTGATTTTCTTTCATCTTAGTTTGAAATTCTGTATCATTCTTGCAGTTTTTGGGTTTTGTTTTGTCTTTGTTTTTCCTATTTTGTTTTTGTTCTTTTGTCTTTAAAATAAAAATTAATAGAAAGAATGGCATACAAATGCTGTTTCAGGGTGAATATTACTGTTGTCACTTATATGAACTCCAAAGATAGAAATTGTTTGTACTATTACAGAGGAATCAGAGCACTGTGGCACTCTCCTGTAATGCCAGCCCTTTGGTAGCCTAAGGAAGGAGCATTCCAATTCCTTGCAGCCTAAAGAACTCCACCAGTGCCTGTCTCAAAACAAACATTTCATGTTTGGTGGCTCACAGCGGGATTACCTCAGCACTCTGTAGGTTGAGTCAGGATGGTAACAATTTGAGCACAAATTCAAGCATAATCAAGACCCAGTCTCAAAACAAAACAGTAAAATTGAAAAGAAGCTCAGTATTTGAGCATTAAAGGGGTCCATTCAAAGTAGTAAAAAGAAAGGAGGGGAGAGAGGGAGGAAGGAAGCAAGGAAGGAAAAAATGAAGGGAAAAGGGATGAAGAAAGACTCTATAGCTGCAATCCATGCACAAATTCATCCCAGGTCGATCCGTGCTCCTCCCACAGCTTCCACCTGAGACACTACCCTTCCTGCATCTGGGTTCCAGGATGGAGAATTTCTCCTTTTTCAAACCAGCTCTTCTTTTCTTCAAGTGTTGGGAGCTGGGGTCTAAGCACAAGGAACGGCTACCATTTAGTTGTGCCACAGCTCTATTGCGGCCTTCCCCCCCAAATTTATTTTTTCTCACAATGAGGGTTTGAATCAGGTACATTTGCATGGGCTCACATGTCAGGCTTTTTTAAATTTTTGATTTTGAGGTATGATCTTTCCAATTGACAGTCGGGCATGCTGGTGCAGGCCTGAAATCCCAGCACTCCAGTGTCTGAGGAAGGTGGATCACCAGGATTAACTGAGTGGAGAGGGTGGGATCCAGTCAGCGATCTGAGTGTGCTGGGAAGGGAAGAGCAGGGAGGGTAGGGTGAGGTGACAAGAGGGAAAAAAGAGGACAGACTGAGGGAGAGGTGCTCATTCCTGGAGCATCCAGTCGCTGCTGGTCCTGCTGGGACTCCTGGGGTCCCATCGCCCTCACCTGAATCTGCACCTGGTGAGTCCTTGGCCCCCGTGAAGATGCCCCACCTCCCCCACCTCAGTTAGTGTCCTGGGGACTCAGAGGTTCCAGATGGATCTTACGATTCTGAGACTTCTCTCCCTCCAGATAGACAGGCTTGGGGTTTTGTGGTTGTTTGCATTTACTGATCCAAGGAGTTGCTATGCTGCCCAGCTGGATTTCAACTCAGAACATACCTCAGGCTGTCCCTGAAGTCTTAAGTAGACCAAGCTCTCCTCCAACTTACTCATGACCCAGTCTCCCTAGTGCTGGGATTTCAGGCAGGTAGCACACAACCTGCCTTTCATCCAAGTCTCAAACTTCATCCTCATCCTAAGTGGCCCTGCTCCTCCCTGCGTGAGCACATAACACAGCACAGCCCACTGCTCATGTCGTAGTTTGAAACCAGTTCTCACAATAAACAACAAAGCGTGGCTGGATACACAACCATGCAATCCCACCACTCTGTAGCTTCCAGAGTTACATACTTTAATAAATGCTGCACTATTAAAATCAATTTGTAGAAGATGCAGGGTGCTTTGCCAGCACCTCTGGACCTTCAGGCTTTAGGAAGCACAAGACCAAGAACAATGAGATAGCTACACATTGTCAAAGCCACCTGTGCAGAGGCAGGAATGCTAGTCACGCTGCAGAGATGGGTAACAGTGCAGTCCCCAATCAGCAGCCAGAAGAACTAAACAACACTCTCACCGTGGTTATTAGCAACCTTCCATGAGAAACAGTTGCAAAGGACTTTTGAAGTTTCCACAAAATTCACAGGGTTTCTGCAAACAAATATGTTATTTTCTAAAGAAAAATTCTGGAATGCCAGAGACCCTAAACTCTAAACTGTGACTTCCTGAAGTTATTTTCTTCCCACAAAGGGCTTCACAGCCCAAGAAATGCCCCAGCCAGCTGCTTACAACACGGAGTGTTCATCACACCAAGTCTGCTTCCACTGCCAGGTGATGGACCAGCTAGGAAACCAAGGAGAGGGACACAAATCAGACCTGCCTTTCTTCCTGCCAGCTCTGGTTTAGGAGGAGATTTTGGGTTTGACAATTATCTGAAATGAAAATTCATTGATTCATTTCTCTGAGCCAGGTGCATTGTGGGAGGTGATAAGTTAGAGACTGGGCCATAGGCCTTACCACTTTATTGGTTCTATTTCCCTGGGGTGAGGATCAGAATATTTTCCTAAACCTGGTGCGAGTCAGTATCACATGCCTTGGATCCCATTTCACAGATGGTCCAGAGTCTGGGTGCTGTGGTAGGAAATGTGCATTTTGTTCTTACCCTGATTCACCCAGGAGCATTGAGACATTCTTCCTGGGCTTGCTACTGGCAGAAGTAAGGCTGTGGGACCAGAAGCCAAAGTAGATGTGGGGCAGACTGAAGACTCTTCCACCCTTTTCAGACCAGGGACTTTTTAGCGGCACGTTGGTTTTCTCATGGGAGAGAAGGGTTTCTCAGCCTTGCCTGAAAGGACGTGTCTCTCCTCAGTGTTTCCTCAGCACCGCCAGCCTTGCAGATTCACCAGGATGAGCACCCAGTCCCCACACCTACTATGGAACATGGCAGTTCAGAGCTTGCTGAGGACTAAAGCCTTGGCCATGGAGGCCCTGTAAGATTTGCCAGGGAAGCTCTTCCCACCAGTGTTCATGGAAGCCTTCACCAGTGGACACGGAGAGGTCCTCAAGGCCATAGTGCTGTCCTGGCCCTTTCCCTGCCTGCCCCTGGGAACCCTGATGAGCCTGAGGAATGGAGAGACCTTGGACATTCAGGTGGATGATGGCCAGATGCAGGAAAGGATGTTCCATGCTGTGGTGGATGGGCTTGATGTGCTCCTGAGCCAGAAGGTTCGCTCCAGGTGAGTGGAACCCAGGTATCCTATAGGGAGGGCCCCGGATTTCAGGAAGGGCAGAAAGTGTCAGGGAGGGTGGGGCCTAAGGGTGAAGCAGTGGCTTCTGAATATGCCTGGCAGTGATTAGGGAAGCCTCGGGCATTGCTTACCCACCTGGGCAGGCACTGCTAGATGGGGAGCTGAGCTGAGCGTGGAGGCTGCTGTGAATTGAACGGAGCAAGAAGTTCCTGACTCCTCCCGCAAGCACCAGGGGTTGGGCCTGGCCTGACTCAAGGAGGAAAAGAGAAGCAGAGAACCGCAGCACAGAAAGAGTAGAAGAGATAGCCACCGACCTCAGAGATGAGGAAGGCACAGGAGGAAACTGGCTCCTGGCCTAAATTCTCAGACTCATTTCTGCTTCACCCACAGGAGGTTGAAACTGCAAGTGCTAGATACGCGAGTCAAGCACCAGAACTTGTGGAGAGTGTGGGCTGGCAGTGAGTTGCAAGTCTGCTCTAAAGAAGCCATTAGGAGGAGAAAAACAGAGGTGCCTGGGTCAAGGGGAGCAAAAAGGCAGCCCCTCAAGGTGACGATAGATCTGCATCTCACTCAGGGACATCTGTGTCCAGAGGAATCCTATCTCCTCAAGTGGGCGCGGGCCAGGGAAGATCTGGTGCAGCTGGAGCGTAAGAATCTGTGTATTACAACCATGTGCTTTCCAACGGCCAGAGAGTTCCTGGCAATGCTCACCCTTGATTCTGTGCAGGAGGTGCATGGGGTCACTGCGGGAAACTCTTTACCTTGGCTCAATTTGCCCCTCTCCTGGGCCAGATGCAAAAACTTCACAACCTAATTGTCTCAGATGTCTCTGTGCTGGTCATCATTTCCCCAGAGAAGATAGCCGAGTTGTTAGCCAAATCACCTGTCAGCTTATGAAACTTCATTGTTTGCAAGAGATTTATGTGGACTCTGTGGGTTTGCTGGAAGGTTACCTGGACCGTGTACTCAGGTAAGATATGCAGCTCTCTGTGCACTGAGAACAGCCTTTCTCTGTTCTAGAAATATTAGTGACCATGGACAATGTGCACCCAAGAGATGTGTCATGGATCAAACAGTAGAGAATCAACACACGGCCTTTTTCACTCCTCAGTCCCAGAACATGGAATCCCTTAGCCACTGTACTGGAGCAGCCACACAGGACAGGGCCACCATACCAGGATGCCAAGTGGTGAAGTCAGATAGAATGAGTTGTGGTGTGTGACTTCTTCCTCAGGAATCCCTCCTAGCAGAAGGTGCTGAGAATCGCCAATGCCTCTCTTATCCCCCAGCAGTCTCCAGGAGAAGGCTCTGCCCCCAGAGGTGCTGGTGACCAAATGGAGGTGCAGGGGTCTGAGGCTGAGGGCAAGGAGCACAGGTGCAGGACAGGGAACAGGCACACAAACTGCTGGCACCATCTTTAGGCAGGCCAGTAGCTGTGGCCACATCTTCCTGATGATTACTTCCTGCCTGGCTCCTGCTACTCTCATCGGGAAAGTGCTGTGGTTTCAGCTTGGGAGGGAGAAGCGGGGACTGTGGACATCCAGGATTCACTCAAGCAGGTGATGGGAAACTCGCACCCAGAATAGGCTGACTCATGTGACACTTGATACACCATTTTGCTGTTCCTGCCATTCCTCACTTTTCCCCACCAAATGGAGATCTAACTGCCTGGTCTCTCTTCAGGTGCCACCCATCACTGCTAGAGACCCTCTCATTAACTCCATGCCAGCTCTCACATGCTGACTGGATCCAGCTGCCCCAGGCTGAGCAGACCAGACAGCTATAAGTCTTGCAAATATATTGTATCCTGCTGACTGATTTTAGCCCTGAATCCCTCCAAATTCTGCTCAAGAAAGTCGCAGCCACAGTGACCGCCCTGCACTTGGAAAACTGTGGCATCACAGATGCGCAGGTCTGTGCCATTCTGCCGTTCCTGAGCTGCTGCTCCCAGCTCACTACCTTCGGCTTCACGAGGAATTTCATGTCCATAGACACCATGAGGAAGCTGCTGGGCCACACCACCAGGCTGAGCAACTTAACCCTGGAGCTGTACTCCTCTCCTCCAGAGCTTTTCGTTTCTACGCAAGGTGTCAATCAGCAGCTCTGGAACCAGCTACATGAAGAGCTGAGGAGGATCGTGAAGGCCCTAAACCATCCCAGGACAGTGTACTTCTGCACTTTTCACTGTGAAGTCTGCTGCTGCCGGAAAGTCCATAACAAGCATTCTCCACGCTAGGCCTGCATGTCTGTCTAGTTGAATTTAGATATCATACATTTCCATCTGGGACCCGGGAACACAGAGCTCTTCTTGCAGTGGGAATGTCAAAAGCACAGGTGTGCCAGCAGGCAGCCACCTTGAAGAATCAGTGACTTGAGAGGAGAAGTGACCTTTGTGCACTTTGGACCTAGACAGGAGCAGGTCGAGGAATTTGACTTCTTCGATATCAAATCAGCTTGAGATGAATGTGTGCATGAATGTAAATGAACGGTCAGAAATACAGAGATTTGCATGTGAAGCATGTGCTTTCCTCCATGCTCATTTGTCACACTTTCCAGCTCAGAGCTCATGAATCTGCAGTCCCTGTGGAGAAAAGGCCCTGAGTTGTCTGGTCAATGCGGTTTGGCTTCAGGTACTCACAGCAGCCAATAAAGATATTCCATGTTGTTCATTCCCTCCCATCCTTTGGTTTTCTCCAGCCACAGATTCCCTTCGTGCTTCCTGGTATTTCTCTCCCTTCCTAATATACCCTTGTCACAGGGCATCATCGTACAGCCTACCTACTGAGCTGCAGCCACAGAAAATTCATTTTTAGACAAAGTCTGCCTGATTGACTGGGTTGGGCTTGTACTTCTGATCCTCTGCCCTGATGCTCCAGAATACCCGATAAAAGCTCTGGACCTCTATGCCCAGCTTTCCTCCCTCACCTCTGTGCCTCTTTTGGATTACTCTAAGGTTGTCCACCCGAAATGCATTGCAGGGAGGGACTCTCTCAAGTAGGGTTCTTTGGGAAGAGCGGGGGCTGTGATCAGGACCGTGCCTGTTGGGGGGCCACTGGGGAACCCAGGGTGTGAGAAACAAATGGGAAGCCTCCTGGAAAAGTGAGTGCGTGTGACCTTCTGTGACAGCAAACCTTTTGATGGCAGCATCCTGGGCCACAAGGGCCACGCCGAGACCTGAAGCAGGCTAAGAGTAATGGGAGAAGCTCCTTCCCTGGAACCCTTCATGTTAACTTGAGGGAAAAATCCATGAAACTGATCATGAGTGAATCTGGGACTTAGTTTTTGGTCTTTGGTTGTGCTGACAAAGTACTTTACTGCCCAGGGGAAGGGTGTACTGGGGCTTCAGTGACACGAGAGTGAATGCACACAAAACAAAACAAAACAAGACACACAGATGCAACTCCAAGCAAAGGCTGACTGCTTGACCACTAGGGCCACAATGCACTGGAGAAATCAAAACAAAAGCCCACGAGGTCTTTTCCAGTTAGTTCACTTCAGTTCCTCAACTGCTTTTTCCTCAACCTGGGGTTTCCTCAGCCTCATATTCGTCACTTTCAGACTGAAGCCCAGGCCACTGCCTGTGCGTCCATCCTGCCTGGGCAATGTCCCCTTTTGGAAGAACCCTGACACTAAAGACAGAGGCCTTGGGTCAGATCCACTAGGATGATGGGGTCTGTGGTTGGACCCATATTTCTCCTCTTCTTCAAGCTCCCCAAGGTGACTTGCAAATATGTCACCCCCTTGCCTGCCCATAGGAGTTGCGGTCTCAGCTCTGCAGCAGCTCCTGTCTGAGATTTCACATTCTCAAGACAGTTCACTATGCTGAGCCCATTGGAAAAACCCTTTACCAAAGACTAAGTGTCCCTCCCTGCCCTCAGGGATTGTAGGGGATCATAAGTGTCACAACTGAATTAGATGTTGTCACTCATGTCTGTAGTATCAGCAAGTTTTGAAGCTGAGACAGGATGATCATAACGTGCTCTTTTATTTGTTTGTTTCTTGAGACAGGGTCTAGCTGTGTATATCAGGCTGGACTTGGACTCCCTGTGTAGCCCAAGCTGGCCACAGGCTCATGGTGATCCACTTGCATCAGCCAACTGAGTTCGCCAATTACAGACATGTCCTAGCATGCCTGGTTTATTTAATTTTTTATGTGAACCAGAGCCTTGCTGCATATCTAACTGGTCTATGCTGAGGTTGAACATTGTTGTGGTGATGGTTTGTAAGCAAAATAATTCAGTACAGGACTCATAATTTATATGATTATTCTTTAAGTGTCACCCAAAGAGTCAAATACAAAAGAGTACAGGAAATCTGTCCCCACACTAAAGAGTTACAGAAGCCAGTTGAGTACCTGGACCCCGGGAAATATCCTGCATCAGCCTAGCTGAATTCCTAGAGCCCATGACAATATCCTCCAACCATTCAACAGGAGGTCCAGAGTCCATGTAATCTGTCATGGAAGTCTGTACCAAGGATCTGGATTGGAAAAGCCCAAAGGTCAGTTGTGGAATCCAGAAAGTCTGTGCCAGCAGGATGAAGGATCTGTGCCAGCAGGCTGAAGGATCTGCACTGCAGCCAGGAAGTGATGCTCAAGGTAAGAACCAGAGCTCCCTTAAAAGTACTGCAGCCATCTTCAATGATAATAAGGCCCTGAGCTCCTTCAATGATGACAACAGCCAATTTCATAACAGGAAAGCCAGCACGACACACTCCCCCAGGAAAACCCACAGCACTGCTAGGTCTCTTTCTTTGTTGTTGGAAATGGTCCTCACATGGGCCCCCCACACCCTGCACCATGCTGATACTCTTCAGCTGGGTTTCACAAGTTGAATAACAGTTCTCAATACACCACAAACATGAAGTCCTCTTGCTTCAGCCTCCTACAATACCTGCATTACAGGCATACATCACATGGCTTCAAAGATCTTTTTAAATCATTTTTCCTAAAAACAGACCAATGGGAAATCATGCATAGAAATGACATGATCCTCTCTCCATTACAGGTGCCTGAAGAACTGACTTCAAAACAGAGAACCAACAAAGAGTCACACTGAGCTCTGCTCCCTTGGGGCCTCCACATCTGGGGATTCCATCAACCATCGGTCACAATTATTATTTAAATACCTGCAGTGAACACACAGAAGGTTTCTTATAATCATTCCCTAATCAGTAGAACAGCATTTTGTATGGAATTAGGTATTGTGAGTACTCTGCAGGTAATTTACAGTACACAGTAGGTGCCATATAAACACTGCACCCCTATGTCCGATAAGATTTGAACTGGATCTGACTCGTCCGCAGACGCCAACCTCCTTGTCAGCAGAAGTGTTACTGTCTGCAGGGATTTCAGCTGTCAGCTAGGAACACGGCTCAGTACTGAAGTTGTCATCACCAAGCACAGGAAAGGAGCTAAGACAGGACAAGGAATTTTTCGGCTCCTGTGGACATCCTGGGACACCTGAGAATTTACATGGAACTCTTTCAGTGGATGTGCCCACTGAATCTCAAGACTGCCAGGCATCATTGACCACATGTGTTCACTGGGATCTTCCCCCCTAATGTCACCCACCTGATCTCCATCCCTATAAAAGGACACACAGTTCTCTTCACTTGAGGCAAATGCAGGGTGCGGCTGAAGCTGAAACTTCGTCATATTGTGAGAGGGAAAGGCAAGGCCACACTGCCATAGCAATCGAGCTACTTTAGCCCTGAGAAAAATATCCTGCCTGAGACAATTTCAGTCATTAGCCACAAGGCAAGCTTGTGTCTCAGGATACTACATTTGCAAAAGTATAAATAAACAACTCTACTGTTGAGTTCTGCTCCTCCATCAGGAGAGAGAGGACCTCCACCTGACCCCAGCCTGGTCTCTTCTCTATATTTTCCTCAATGTACCACCAATTTTCCCCAGGAACATCAAAAGCTGCTCTGGTTCAGCTCTCTGTCTGCACCCAGGCACAATACATTCCATGCCATGTTGCCATAACACAAGCCAGATGGTCTGTGCTGATTCCCCTTTCCCCTCACATACTGCAAATGCTACATGTACAGGTACCACAGATTTGAGTAAGGAAGGAAGACCTAGAAGAAATGTCCAGACGCTGGGGTATGACTGTGCATCTCCCTGCACATTTAATGCAGCGGTCTGAACTGCAGGTGGTTCTGAGTTTCAGTGTTTGACAGTTTCATGCAGTGCGAAGTAATGACGTAGGACTCGCTGCATCTCAATAGACACATGACTGATTTTGTGAACAGTAGTGTTCCCAGATGGAAAGCAGGGACAGTGGATCCCATCCGGCATGGAGTGGGAAAGGAAGGCACATTTGAAAGTGCAGTCCTCTGCTTGGTCCAGTGGCAGCAGTTTTTACCCTCCACAGAACTCGTTCCTGCTCCCTGCTCCCTCCCAGCCTACACTTTCATAGGATAATGCAGTGGTTTCTCTAACCCACAGGCACCAGGAGCCTCCCTCCTCCTCCTCTGTCCGCCTCCTGTACTGGGACTTCACTCCCTAAATTGTGGTGTCCAATGCAACCTCCTTATTCCTTGGATAGACTCTTTACCTGACTGAGGCTGACCAGATGGCCAAGGGTATAACTCTGTCCTTTTGGAGTAAGTGTCTTCATCGTTTGTTTTTTCACAGGCACTAACTCTAGAAGAACTTTTGTAACACTGTCACCTCTATGGGTCACAAATTATAAAATGTGAGCCAAGCTACCTAAATAAAGGTTTTTTCCATTTCTCCAAGTGTGCAGCCTTGGTTTCTTAAACCATCTGAATCTGATATTCTGTTTTCTACAAGTGTGAAAATAAGGAAATGCATGGAAAGTATTTATCACATAAGAGGAGATCACCAGGTAATTATTATCACTATTCTTTCCATCCTCTCCTTGGTTGTCATCCCAAGACCTACACAGCCAACTTCCTGGAAGACGCCCAGGGTTCTGGAATATGATTTCTAGTTCATGAGTCAGCCTGTCACCATGCAAACTTGTCACACTCAGCCACTGGGCACCAGGCACCTTACCAGCTGTGCCCAATAAACCTCCTCCATGGAAGCCCCACTGCTTCGCCAGTCTTTGTCTTTTTTTTTTTATTTTAAAGATAAAAGGAGGGAAACATTAACAGACATACAACATTTTACAACATATCACAAGCACAATACAGACAATACAGAGTTACAAACA
>NW_004955615.1:271026-291350 GCF_000276665.1 Chinchilla lanigera
TGGTTCTTCCTATCCATGAGCAAGGAATGTTTTTCCATTTATTGAAATCTTCTTCGATCTCTTTTTTCAGAGTACTGTAGTTTTCATTAAAGAGAACTTTGGCAGTCTTTCTTGAGAAGTCCCAGGACAAGCCAGCCACTCCACCGGAAAAAAATTCCAGTGGTTAAAATATTTTTTTTCACACAGGGAATCAAACACAGGATATTCAGCTTGCCAGGCAGGTGCTTCTGCTGATGAGTTATATCCTTGAGCTATTAAACTATTTAGAATGAATCTGAAAAGTAAAAGTGAAAACAAAAGCCTTAAGTGCCAGGCATAAAGCTCAGTGGTACAAGCGCCTGCCTAGTGAGCGCAAAGTCTTGAGCTCAATTCTGGGCACACTCACACACACACACACACAAAAACGCAACAAATCGGAACTTTTTTTCCAGAGCTGGGAGTCAGATAAAGCATCTTTGCCAAGTGTTCTACAACTAAGCTTCACTCAGCCCTGTCTCTCTTTATATTTTGTGAATGCTGAATATGCTTCTGTTCTCTGTGTTCAGATCTGCTTGGGAAGGGACATTGGCCAGTGTCTGCAGTCAGGGCCTGGCCAGGCCAGCAGCTGCCAGCTTTGCAGGTAGGTGAGGGATTCCAGGACTTCTAAGTGTCTGGAGGAGACAGGCAGTAAAATTGCTTTTCCACTGTACATAACTCTCCCCGGGCAGTGCAGCCAGCCTGCACCCCTGATGGCTCTGCCACTCAGCCCTGCTCTATGACCATAAGATCCAACACAGGGTGAGGCTAAGGAGGCTGGGGAGTGGACCTGGGCCCCTCAGCATGATAAAGCTGGGCCCTCAACTTCTCTGAGACCAATTCTCCACCTTGCATCCCCAGCACAGTCTTCCAAATTTACCCCTTCTCAATGTTGAGGCTTAACGGGGGCAAAAGGGAAGAATTGGGTTGACTAGGCTTGACATCAAGCCCACAAGTGGTCTGTGATTTTAGGGAATAACACAACCTCTCTGAGCTGGTTTTCCCACCTATTAAATATGCTTAAGGAGCATGAAGACTCCTTCACCAAAGTGCTTTTAAGAATTAAATGTGATAGCCTGGTTATGGTTCCCCACACGTGGAATCCCATCATGCATGAAGCTGAGGCAGTAGGGTCACTGTGACTTGGAAGCCAGCCCAAGCT
The DNA here is from genome assembly GCF_000276665.1 of Chinchilla lanigera. Classification (NCBI taxonomy): domain Eukaryota; kingdom Metazoa; phylum Chordata; class Mammalia; order Rodentia; family Chinchillidae; genus Chinchilla; species Chinchilla lanigera. Next base: position 272,204 of record NW_004955615.1, read on the forward strand.
ATGTAGGGATAACAAGGCAGCATGAATTACGTAGTGAACTCCAGTCTCAAAAAAAGGAATAAAATGAGATATCATATACTTTGTGAATGTGTATTATACTGGAATATATGTTTATACACACTTGATTTTCATTGTTCTAAAAAGGCATGTTTTTGTTCTTGTTTGCACTCCAGGGGATTAAAACCAGAGTCCTTACATTTGCCCTTCAATCATAACACTTTTTACTTTTTTTTGAGATAAGACCTCATTAATTTCTGAGTATGGGCTGAAAGCGGGGCACAGTGGCATACATCTGTAATCCCAGCACTTATAAGGCTGAGGCAGGAAGTTCAGCAAGACCTTGAGGCCAGTCTAGACTGTGTGGTTAGTTCAAGTCCAGCATGCACTACATAGTAAGACTCTGTCTCAAAAAAAAATTTAAAATAAAAAATCAAATGTGCATTATTGGCCGGGCTCCAACTTGCAAGCTTCCTGTCTCATCCTCACCGAGTGCTGGAATTACAGGCTTGCACCACCATGGCTGATGTATAATACCATCTAGAACAGATAATAATGGAATATGAAACTTTCTCTTACAGGAAATATAGGTTTGTTTTCCACTGAGCCTTTGCTCATATTTTCATCAGAGAATCAATACATAACCTTGTTACATGGGTGTTCCTGTTTAAAGACATATTATTCAATACACACTGGAGATACACTGACTATAAGTAGAATTGACGGCTGGGCAATGCTTTTCTACCACACATATTTTCCCCACAATTCACTTCACATGCTTCTTGCACTTAGGAACCTGAGTTTGCAGTCATTATGAGATCTGGAGGCAATTCTCACTTTAACTAGTGCTGATGATCAAGCCCTGGAATTTTGCCACATTACACTCCTAAATGAGGCCACTTAAAAAGTGAAATCAACAGAAACTGTGCACAGCGGATTACGTAAAGGACACTTATTTTCAGCACAAAGCCGGAAAGCAAAGGCCGTGGTTTCCCTTCTCCAAACCCAAAAGGAAAAAAGCAGCCTCTGGACACTTAGAATCATCTGCCTCTCTACACTCAGGTGTATACATGCTACTGGCATGAAGGCTGATACAGACAGCTAAGTTAGATAGGAATATTGTAGGTAGTCAGACAGGGTGAGCTCCAAAGAGCCAGTGCAGTAAATGAGATACACTGCAACTGTGGGGAGAAGGACACCTCAACCGAGGGCCAGGCCTCAAGACAAAAGTTGAAATTAATGCACTCACAAGCTTCTCCTAAGGGTGGACAACAGTGATTGATGTTCAACATAGACATCTATCACCTGAGGATAGGCAGGAAGAGCAACTGACCCACCTCCTCCAGAGAAAATCCCTGTTTTCTTTCATGCCTATTTTCTTTTCTGCTACCTGACTGCCTTTCTTATTTGATGCCGATTTAGTGGATATTACCTGAGTAACTATGCTCATAGTCTTCTTGGTTGACTATAATTTGTCCTATCTAATGCTGACCTTGTGATTTCTCAATTTCAACCACTTGGACCCACCTCAGCTCATGGATTTGCTTTATAAGAATCACTAGGCCCTACGCTGAGTGAGCGAGGCCCTGTGCTGAGTGAGCGAGTGCTCCAAGAGCTGTTGGTCTCAAGAATCGAGTCTGTGCTTTGCTCCCACAGCCACGGTTTCCAGCTGAAACTCATGGAGAGAGCCAGACAGGAGGTCCTCACTCAGAAGCCCCTGGGACTGCTCTCATTGGAGTGTGCAGAGGGGCCCTCCCTTCTCATGCCCTGCACAAGTTAGCAAGTGCTCCAAGAGGTGTGTGTCCCGTGGTTCAAATCCATGGTTTACTCCCACTGGCACAGATCCCAGCTGAAACTCATGGACAGAATCAGGTATTTCCCATCTACTTCCTGGAGGCAGAATGGGTGAACCAGGACTCCACCACCATTACAGTCTGAGTTTCTGCCCTCTGTGCACCTGCAGCAGACAGGAGGTCCTCACTCAGAAGCCTCAGGGTCTGCTCTCACTGGGGTTTGTGTGTGGGCCCTTCCTGTGTGTGCCCTGTGCCTAGTGAGTGAGTGCTCCAAAAGCTGCTGGTCCAGCGGTTCAACTCCTTGCTTTACTTGGGCCCAAACCCCCTGGGTGTTGCAGGCACAGGCACTCTGTGATTGCAGTCCATTCAACTTGCATCTGGTTCTATACATGTCCTGAACTGACTGGAGACACAGAATCAGGTGATTCACACACTGTCCACCCTGCAAGTTGTGTCAGGGTTTTGTCTGTACCCTGAACTGCCTGGACACAAAGGTCCACTGGACCAGGATTGTCACACAAATGCAACCTGAGTCTGGGCAGTGCACGTGCCCTGAACTGCAAGGGGATGCTGGATCAGATGATCTGTCATCAGCTGACTCCAGTGCCCACGCCTGACACCTTGGATAACTACATACAAATCAATAACTGTCAGAAAACACCACACTAACTAGTGCTTCTCAGTGGACACTGAGGGACAGACTGGGCCAACAGGAGAACTAGGGACACTAGCGGCCTTTGTTGTGCAGCCACTGAAGAGGGAAACTGAGCTTTCTACATCCTGTATTGAATATGACAAAATGAAGGACTAAAACACAATCCCAGATATCCACCCCACTCAGAACAAGTCCAAGAGACATCGACCTAGGAGAACTTGGTAAACACATGCCTGAAAGAGCTGAAATGATTGCAATGGAAGTAAAGAAACAATGCCATAAGGCCATAGAACAGATGAGATCAGAAATAATCTCTCAGGCATAAAATGAAATGACAATAATAATGGAAGAGCTGCTCAAAAATCTGAAGAGGAAACATATAAGAAAATAGAGGAACAAAGGCAATGGACAGAAGCGTTCAGTGAACAATATAGAAAGGACTTAGAACACATGAACCAGATACAAAGAGACTTCCAGGAAAATAAAGCTTCCACTGAAAGCTTTCAAAATTGCTTGAATGGAGCTGAAGATAGAATCTCACACTTTGAAGACAGCATGGCAGCTAGCAACCGTGAAAGAAAAGATCCCATAATGCGGTACACCGCATTGTTCACTAGTGTAAATCTTGAAAGAGTTAATTCAAACTCAGGTATGATGGACACTGTGAAACGATAGGAAACCACTGAAGAGTAAAGGGCAACTGGGATGTGGGAAAAAAGGAGGGAAAGAAGGAGAAATTTTGTATGTATGTATATACATGACAGTTAACATGGCTGTTCTTCTGTCTTCTATTTCTATGCTGAAAGAAACTGTCAATGAGTCTTTGGTTGACCAGTATTGCATATCTATATCTGTTTTCATGAGAAACCGCTTTGAAGATATCATTATCTAATACAACAACCATTGTTAATTCCCTACCACTTTGTTTGTAACTCTGTATTGTCTGCATTGTGCTTGTGATATGTTGTAAAATGTTGTACGTCTGTTAATGTTTCCCTCCTTTTATCTTTAAAAAAGAAAAAGAAAAAGAAAAGATCTCATAGAATCAGTAAGGATGCAGGAAAAATCAATTCAACAGCTGCAAGATGAGGCAAAGAGGAATAATGTACGACTTATAGGAGTTAATGAAATAGGAGGAGGCAACACAACTCACATTAAAAGAATATTTGCAGAAATAATAGCAGAAAATTTCCCAAGCGTGGAAATAGAGCCTGATATACAAGTAAATGAGGCATATAGAACTCCAAACAACCACACCCAAAATGAAACTACACCCAGACATAATAGGCAAGTTCCCAGATGTCCAGCAAAAGAAGAAAATATTAAAAGCTGCTAGAGAAAAAAAAACAAGTTACCTATAAAGGAAAGCCTATCAGAATTATGGCAGACTTCTCAGTACAAACCATTCAATAGAAAAGAGCTAGGAGCAAAGTATTACAGGTCCTGAGACAGAACAGCTGACAATCAACTGATGTATCCTGCCAAATATCCCTCATATTCAACAGAGAAATGAAATATTTTCACAACAAGAACAATTGAAAAACTTCATGAGTGCCAAACCAGTATTACAAAGAGCACTAAAAGATATTCTAGACAGAGAAAAATCTGACCGCACTTTCAAGAACAACAGTAGAAATGAAATGTCAAGAAGACCACGGAGGTAAACAGATACAAAAAGTAGGACACGAATGCAAGAAAATATCATGACAATGATAAATCAACACATGTTGGTTATACCTATAAATGTAAATGGCCTCAATTCTGCAGTCAAAATTCTGCAGACTTGCAGAGTGGATTCAAAAAAAATTCCAACGTTATGTTGTATAGTAAAAACACATTGTACTTGAAAGGAAATCCGTAGACTAAAAGTCAAAGAATGGACAACAATCCTCAATGAAACAGGAACCCAGAGAAAAGCAGGGGTAGCTATTCTGTTTGCAGACAATGTACACTTCAAACTGACAAAAATCAAAAGAGATAAAGAAGGTCACTACATATTAGTCAGGGGAAAACTGCAAGAGCATGAGATAACAATCATAAACATGAATGCACCAAATATCAAAGCTCTAAATTATATAAGACAAATCTGAAGAAGCATGAAAACCCATATAATTAGTAATATTATTGTAACAGGGGACTTCAACACCCCATTGAAACAAAGAGATAGGTCAACTGGACAAAAAAATCAGCAAGGAAATAACAGACCTGAACCAAAGCTGTGAACAAATGGGCTTAGTAGATGTATACAGAGTGTTCTACCCAACAATATCAGAATACTCATTTTTCCCAGCAGCACATGGGTGTTTCCCTAAAATAGACCACATATTGGCACATAGAGCATATCTTCCAAAATGAAAAAGAACTGAAATTATCCTGTACATATTATCTGACCACAGTGCAATAAAATTGGAAATTAATGACAGAAGGAACTCAAAAACTACATAAACACTTGGAAATTAAATAACAATCTCCTGAACAACCAATGGGTTGCAGAAGAAATTGAAGAGGAAATTAAAAAATACCTACAAACAAATGAAATACAAATACAACTTACTGGAATCTATGGAATGCAATGAAAGCCGTCCTCAGATGTAAATTTATAGCAGTGAACTCACACATATGGAAAATAGAAAGAGAACAAATAAGTAGCCTAATGCTACATCTCAAACTATTAGAAAAAGAAGAACAAGTCAGGCCCAAAGCCCAAACAAGGCAGGAGATTATAAAGATTAGGGCAGAAGTTAATGCAATTGAGACAAAGAAAACCCTCCAAAAAATAAATGGATCAAAGAGTTGGTCCTTCGGAAGAATAAATAAAATTGATAAACCCCTAGCCAAGTGTATCAAGAAAAGGAGGGAAAGAACTCAGATTCATGCAATAAGGAAAAAGAAGAATGGAATCACCACAGATTCCATAGAAATTCAGAAGATCACTAACGCCTATTTTGAAAATCTTTACTCCCATAGGATAGAAAACTCAAAGAAATAGACAGATTCCCAGATATTTAAGAATTACCCAGGTTGAGTCAATACCAAGGTTGAGGAAGATATAAAATTTCTGAACAACCCAATATCAATTAATGAGATTGAAAACGTGATTAAAATCCTATCAACAAAGAAAAGCCCAGGCCCTGATGGATTCACAGCAGAATTTTATGAGAACTTCAGAGAAGATTTAATACAAACACTCCTCAAAATCTTCAATAAAATTGAAAGGAAGCAATTCTCCCTAACTCATTTCTGGAGGCAGGTATCATACTGATACCACAACCAGAGAAAGACCCAACCAAGAAAGACTACTACAGACAAATCTCCCTAATAAATATAGATGCAAACATGCTCAATAAGATATTAGCAAATAGTTGTTTTTTTTGGTTTTTCTGGTTTTTTTTTTTTTTTTTTTTTTGGTTTTTCTCCGGTACCGGGAACCGAACTCACGACCTTGTGCTTGCCAGGCAGGCGCTTTGCCACTGAGCTAAATCCCCAGCCCCGATATTAGCAAATAGAATGCAGCAAATCTTCAAGAAAATCATATATCACGACCAACTCGAATTCATTTCAGGAATGCAGAGATGGTCCAATATTCTCAAATCTATGAATATTATATGCCATATCAATGGTGCCAAAGACAAAAACCACATGATCATCTCAATAGATGGAGAAAAAGCTTTCAACAAGGTCCAGCATGCATTCATTAAAAATACGCTACAGAAAATAGGTATAGGTGGTCTTTACATGAACCTCATCAAAGCCATCTATAACAATCCAACAGCCAACATCATTCTGAATGGACAAAAACTGAAAGCTTTTATTTCAAATTTGGGAACAAGACAAAGATGTCTGCTGTCACCACTCCTGTTCAATATAGTTCTGGAACCACTAGGCAGAGCAATTAGACAAGAGAGAGAAATAAAAGGAATAAGGATAGGAAAGGAAGAAGTAAAACTATCACTATTTGCAAATGACATGATACTTTACATGGAAGACCCCAAAAACTCCACAGCAAGACTCCTTGCATTAATCAACAAATTCAGCAGTGTAGCTGGATGCAAAGTCAACACCCCAAAATCAATAGCATTCCTATACACAAACAAAAAACAGACTGAGATAGAAATGAAGGAAATCATACCTTTCAAAATAACATCCAAGAAATTGAAATATTTAGTAATCAATTTAACAAAAGAAGAAAAAGATCTGTTCAATGAAAACTACAGTACGTTGAATATAGAGATCAAAGATTTCAGTAAATGGGAAAATATTCCTTGCTCATGGATAGGAAGAACCAGCATTGTGAAAATGGCCATACTCCCAAATCTGCTGTGCAGATTCAATGCAATTCCCATTCAACTACCATTAGCATATCTCCTAGATCTCGAGAAAACATACCTTCAATTGATCTGGAACAAGAAGTGACACAGAATAGCAAAAGCAATCCTGGGCAACAAGGACAAGTCAGGTGGAATCACAATCCCTGACCTAAAATTATACTACAAAGCCACTGCAATAAAATCAACCTGGTACTGGCTCAAAAACAGACCTGAGGATCAATGGAACAGACTTAAAGAAGCAGCCACAACCAAAAACACACTCAGCCACCTACTCTTTGATAAAGGGGCCAAACAAATTCACTGAGAGAACCATAGCCTCTTTAGTAAATGGTGCTGGAAGAATTGGCTTGCTACCTATCAAAGATTGAAAATGGACCCAAGTCTATCACCATGCACCAAACTCAAGTCAAAATGGATCACAGATCTCTATATTAAACCAGAAACACTAAATCTACTGTAAGAGAAAGTAGGTAAAAACCTTCAAGACATAGGGGTAGGTGGAAAGTTCATGAACAGAAACCAAATGGTACATGAAACACTTGAAAGAATCAACAACTGGGATCTCATCCTACTGAAAAGTTTCTGTACATCTAAAAAAATCATCAGCAGAGCAAAAAGAAAACCCACAAACTTGGAAAAAATTTTAGCTGACTGTCCCTCAGACAAAGGGCTTCTATGTAGAACATATAAAGAATTAAAAAATATCAGCTCCCCCCAAATTAAAAGACTCAATCCAAAAATGGGCAGCTGAAATGAATATATACTTCTCAGAAAATGAAATACAAATGGTAAAAAAATACATGAGAAAATGTTCAACATCATTAGTCATTCGAGAAATGCAAATTAAAACAACACTGAGGGGGCTGGGGATTTAGCTCAGCGGCAAAGCGCCTGCCTGGCAAGCGCAAGGTCGTGAGTTCGGTTCCCGGTACCGGAGAAAAACAAAAAAACCAAAACCAAAAAAAAAAAACAACACTGAGATTCCACCTTACTGCTCCTAGGCTGGCTAGCATTCAGAAATCAACGAATAACAAATGCTGGCGAGGATTTGGAGAAATAGGAACACCTCTCCACTGCTCATGGAAATACAGACTTGTGAAACCACTATGGAAATCACTTTGGAGATTCCTCAGCAAGCTAGGACTAGAGGTCCCATTCAACCCAGCTATTCCCCTTCTGGATTTCTCTACAGAAGATCTAAAAATGTCATGTCACAGTGATATATGTGCACCTATGCTCATAGCTGCACTATTTGTAATTGCTAAATTGTGGAAGCAACCCAAATGTCCATCCACTGAAGATTGAGTAAGAAAACTGTAGTAGTTCTATAGAATGGAATATTACTCAGCTATAAAGAAAGGCGAACTAGAAGCCTTTATAGGTAAACTGTCAGAACTAGAGACCATTCTCATAAGTGAAATAAATTAGACCTGCATGTGCAAGCACAGCATTGTCTCACTAGTGTAAAACCTGAAAGAGTTAATTTAAACTGAGACCTATGATAGACATTGTGAAATGATAGGAAAACACTCAAGGGTAAAAAGAAATTGGGATGTGGGAAAAGAAAAGAGGAAGAAGGAGAAATTTTGTACATATGTATATACAGGATAGTTAATATAGTTAATCTACTGTCTTCTATTTCTTTGCTAAAAGAAACTGATAATGAGTCCTTGACTCATAAATATAGCATGTCTCTATTTGTTTTCATGAGAAACGACTTGAAGATATCAATAACACTTTTGTTTGTAACTCTGTATTATCTGTATTGTTTTTGTTTTTTTGTTTTGTTTTGTTTTGGTTTGGTTTTTCTCGGCTACTGGGAACCAAACTCACGACCTTGCACTTGCCAGGCAGGCACTTTTTGCCGCTGAGCTAAATTCCCAGCCCCTGTATTGTTTTTTTTTTTTTGTTATTTTGTAAAAGGTTGTGTGTCTGTTAATGTTTCCCTCCTTTTATTTTTAAAATAAAAGAAAGAATCACAGGGGCTGGGGATTTAGCTCAGCGGCAAAAGCGCCTGCCTGGCAAGTGCTAGGTTGTGAGTTCAGTTCCCGGTACCGGAGAAAAACCAAAAAAAAAAAAAAAAAAAAAAAAGAAAGAATCACTATAAAACATAGAGTCCTCAGCAACCCAGTTGGAACCTCTTTTGTCTCTCTCTGACACAGAAGCTTTCTTTCCCCGATATATATATTCTGCTCTTAACTGCCACAGCACCTAGAATTCTTTGCAAGATTTTAGAGAACACAGACTCGTACCAGACTCATACTAGCAGGTTGGCAGTTTTGTGCAAATATATCAATGCCATCAATTGTGATTTGGGGGGTTACAAATAAGTTTTTACAAATATGTCAGCAAGTGGGCAATTTTGCAAATACAGAAGTTCTAGAGACTGAATAAAATACATAGAGTAAATATACCACAGTCCTGTTGGCTCACTAAGCACAGCCTGTACCATGAACGCAGTGCTGTTTTAGGGTTTACCTCATATAAACAGGCAAATGTTGCAGCAGTGCCTGGCATATGATATTGAGTCAACAAGAGTAGGAATTTGCTCTATTTCAATTCCAAGGGATTAAGGGCTGATGATGTAGCCCAACCTGAGAGGATGAGATGAAATTAACACTGGGCAATTTACTAATTTAGCAAGTCTCTACCCTAGATGGATAAAATAGATAAGAAAGAAGAAAATAAAGAAGGAAGGCAAGAAACATGGACGGAGAGACTATGGCTGTAACTCAGTGTAGAGATCATGAGTTCCATATGAACTAGCAAAAACAACAACCTGCCCCACCCTTCCCTTGCTACATGCCTGCAGGAGATCTTTCACCTGAGTGCATTTACGTGACTTTGTGTTGTTTGTGATAGACTCTGAGAAAATGCCATTGTGAAACCCTGACATTCTGCATTATAATAAAAACAAATCCCTTGGGGCTCACTGCTTTTTATGAAAAGTTACTTATGAAAATATATGGATGAAGACATGTTTCTACTTTTGCAGAGTTCCTACAGTCTCTTCCCCTGTGTCACTGGAACTAAATCATGAGGTAGCAGTCAGTGGTTCCATCTGCACATGGCCAGTGGGTAAGGGCAGCCTTCCAGGACACGGTAAACTAAGTCTCCCTAATCCTCTACACAAAGCACACAGGGTTTTTTCAAGTATTTCTTTTTAAGTTTACTACAGATATAGTGTTCATGTTAACCAGGAACCACAAGCATACTAAGCATGAGTTGTGCCACCACTCATCCTACAATTTGTGTGTGTGAGTGCAGGTGTGTGTGCATGTGAGATGCAGAGGATCAAACCCAGGGCACAGTGTGGTAGGCAATTGCTTCTCCACTTACCCACGCCTTCAGCTAAACAAAGAGCTGCAGGCAAATGACACAGAGAAGCCCCAGCTTCTTGATCCCCCATGCGGAGGGGGGGTGTTGGCTGTAGGCCATCGCCCTTCCCCCTGGCTTCCCTTCCCTCTCTTATCCCAAAGTGCTGGGGAAAACTTGTGTGGTGTCCTCCCTGGCATTCCTTTGCCAGTCCATAATAACAGCAATGCACTTCCACTGTCAACAGTGTCCCTTCTGCTCTACAAACTTAGGAGCTGACCTTCCTACTTTTTTGAGGAAGTGGAGGGGCATCTGGGCATGTCTAAATTCAGGGAGGTGGAAATCCAGGCAATTGTTAAGCTATCCAATACACACTCCAACACACACTCATCTTCAGGAAAATGCAGGCCTCCTGAACACAGAGATGAGGCCACTTTAAAAAGGGGGAAGGACAAAATATTTCCAAGTTGGAACAAATCTGACAAACCAGAAGCAAATAAGACTTCAAACATCTCATGACAGGGTCATGAGATTTTGAGATGTATCAGGATGTGACAAATTCCTATGATCCCAATATACCAGGAGACAGAAGCAGGAAGATGGCAAGCTCATCTAGGAGAGTGAAGAAATTAAATAAGACTCTCTCTCAGAAATTAAAAGTAAAGAGCTGAGAATGTAGTTTGGTGCAAGGGTGCTGGATTGAAGTGGGAAGGAGGTAAACAAGAGCTCAAGCTAAATTTTAAAGAAATATGCGCTGATGAACCTGGGAGTGGTGTCATATACCTATAATTCCAGCACTCTGGGAGGCTGAGGTGGGAGGATCTCATGTTTGAGCTCAGCATAGGCAACTGAGTGAGCTACCATAACTTTGTCTCAAAATTAAAATTAAAAAATAAAGAATAGTGGTGTAGCTCGAAAAGAAGGCTTTAAATTAAGCCACAAAAAGCAATATCATATTGCATGCAGTGGGTTGGTCACTGCTCAGTATGAATCCCTGGGATGTCTCACACCCCCACATTTCTGGCCAGAATTCCTTAGAACTCTAGAGAACAGCCAATTACTGTTTTAGACACTAACAGTAAAATCTCCAGTCCATTAACTCCACCCATCCAATGCCAACTGTGTTAATGCCCTTTCACACACACATTTTCAGTCATCCCTTCATGTCCTGTTACACTTTTACGGTGAGACATCTCACACAATTGTCAGCTACTCTGGCTGTCACAAGTATAACCAATGCTTATCGCCAACAGAACGGCTCCCATCCTGCCCCTTTCTCCCATCATTTCCCTCAATTTCAACCCCATTCCTCCCTCATTCTATCAGGAGCTTACCAACTTCCTCAAGCCTAAGCAATTGTACCATGCCCAAAGACTGTATACAGGGACTACACTCTATTATTTCTCACCTATTGTGACGTGATCTATGAATTGCTATCCACTATCCCTACAACAGTCATTTTCCTGATAGAAAAGCAGATGACTCTTACTGGTTGGCACGAGATTTATGTGCTATCTACCATACACCCCACGATGCTTACCTCCTACACACTTTTGTTTTCCATCCTTCTTTGTACCATTCATTACTCAGCCTTAGATTTAAAGTATGCCTTTTTCACTGTTCCCCTGAACCCCTTCTCACATCATCTCTTCACCTTAACCTGGACAGAATCTGACATTCTACAGTCCCAATAGCTGACATGGACTCTTTTGCCTCAGGGTTTCTGGAACAGCCCCAACACTTTATGCAGTCCCTGGTCTGTCACTTGCTCTGCTTTCACCAGTCTTGCTCACTGTGTGGTCCAGGAAGCCCTTGAATACACAGTAATCTTCCAACAGTACCTTCCTGAGTGCTGTGATTACACAAGTGTGCCACTGTGCCAAGGATGGCAAAAGGAATTTAACTTAAACACACAAAGATGTGGAACTGCCATTGAAACAGCAAATATAAACTAAAACAACACCTGGGTATGGTGGCAGATTTCTTTCCATCTACAGGCACTAATCAGGATCATTCCAAAAATTACAGGCCTTGGTCTCTGGTGGCCTGAGGTTTAAGCAAACAGGAAATACAGAGGTAGAATGGCTTGTCAGTTGGGGATAGGTTCTTTCAATAGTCAACATAGTGACCAGCTAATCATTGCAGTGACCAGCCATTTCTAAGAAACAAAAGCAAGAGGAACTGGAAATAAAAATATTAGTTGGGAAACTAAGAAAATGAAGTATACTGTTTGGTATGTTTTCTTTTACATCTCCCCTCATTTAGTTTCCCTGGCAAATCTTTGCTGGCCATATTACATGTACTATTCTGAGATAATGCCCAACTAGAAGCAGAAGCAAGCAGGAAGTAGAGAAAAAGAGTATCTGGCACTTATTTATTGACTCTTCTATTTTCTTGGGACAATGATGTACAGAGGTTAAGGCAAAACCCATAGCTAGCGAGGGTGCAGGGAAGCAAGGACTTGAGTAAGCAGCCTGAAAAGGCACAAAAATCAAAGGCAATAAGTATGGAGCAGTCTTGTGGATGGCGTCCTCCAGCTTCAGCTGTGGTTGTACTGCTCGGTGTCCAGAGTGACTGGAACAGAGCTTTGAGTGTGTCATTGCCTCAAAGTAAAGCCTGAAGGAGTTGTCCAGGTAAATTTTTAGCAATCACCTGCATGGGGTCTTCTAACTCTGGAAAGCCTGAGCTAAAGCTGGACTTCTGAAACTTGTAGAAGTGGTTAATATGCATCTGGGTTATATATATGTGCAAGAGTGTCATTAGGTATGTTCAGTCTTTCAGCTAAACTTTTGTGAAGCTAATTGCATGCTGTTTTTCCAGAGTTATGTTTTATTCTCTAAACGTTTTAGAGCTTGTAGCCTGTATGCTGTATGTAGTCATCATGTAATCTTCAATATTTCTCTCAGATTTGAGTTGTCTTTGCTACAAATGCAGGCCCATTATCACAGTTAATGGTCAGGTGTAGGTCATATCTGGGGATGATTTCTCACAGCAACATCCTACAATCTTCTGTTGTCTTGGCCAGACTGAGTAGGTGCAGATGAGCAGTAAGTCATCCTAAGTGAAGGTCAGGGCCAGTGACACAGAGGCTGAAGCTTGAGCTGCCTGCAGTTGTACGGGTGCTAGTACTGTGGCTTGAGCTTGCAGAATATAAAATGCAGGCAGGTCTGACTCTGAATTTCTGGGAATGCTTGGTAAAGATTTTCAGGTTGAGGTGGATGTTTCAGTCAATCAGATCCCTGGAGTGAATATAGGACTCTGCCTTGAATTATTTTGCATGGTGGTAGATTTCCAAACAGGAGAAGGAAGCAGTACCAGGAAAGCATGGCCAAAATAACCTTGTCCAAGGTGAACATAGCGCATTTAGCCTATTGAGATCTATTTTTACTAGACCTACTTCCATCCATAAACAATGTGTTCTCAGCATCTGTCAGGGCTTCATTTTTAATTTATTTTTAAAGAGAATAAAAAATAAAGGAAAATAAATTGGAAATGATACAGAATTTCAAATAAACATAAAAAATGTTTAACATTATGGGTCCCTCAAAAAATGCAAATTGAAATGACACTGAGATTTCATCTCACCCCAGAGAGAGTGCCTATCATCAAAAAATCCACCAATAATAAATGCTAGTTAGTCTGTGGCCAAAAACTGGGATCATTTTTAAGTCTGGTCAGCTGAAGAACAGTTTGTCAGTCTGTGCTAGGCAGTCCACAGTTCTTCAGGTGGTCCAGTACCGCATGTGGAACCTGGAGAGTTGTGTCAGCCTAAGCTGAGCTTCTCAGCTTTTTTGATCAGAAGAACAGTGGCTGTTAGAGTGTGGAGGCAAAGTGTGAGAGGTTGCACTTAGTGACTGGATCCAAGCGTTTGCACAGGCCTTCCTTTAGTGACCTTTCCACAGAGCTGCAGGCAGCAGTTCACTGTGCAGATCATCCCTGCAGGAGAGATTGCACCATTGTAATTGTGTCCAAGGTGACCACAGCATACCAAGGCTGTCAAACCTTATTCCTAACAGAGCAACATCTGTCCATAAACAGGGTGCACTCACTGTCTGTCAGGGGTCCATTTTTTGGCAAAACAGTTCATTGCAGTACAATATGTGATACTTCTGCAGTTAGGTCTCAGTCTGAAATGAACTTGTCGGCTTTCTTCATCAGGAGAGTGGCAGTTAGGGAGTGAAGGAAAAGTGAGGAGGAAGCCCTTGGAAACCAGATCTAAGTATTTGCACAGGTAGGTCGCTGAGCACTCCCAGAGGCTGACAATCTGACTAAACATCATAGTTTCTGTGAAACAAAGGATGCAGACTTTATGGAATCAGCAGCTGCTGGAATTTGTGGAGGTTTTTTCTTGTAACCAGTTTCTGCCAGATATTTCACCAAAGCTTTGTGCCTTTCCACCAGACAGCTGGGAAGTGTCATTAATCAGAAGGGCCTTTTAAAGAGGGAACAAGGGCAACGCACTCAGGCCCCCTTCTATCCCTCTCTTGGAGAGAAGCTTTCTTTCCCTCAGTAAATATATTCTGCTCTTAACCTCCATTGTTCCTAAAATTCATTCTTCAATTTTAGACAACATGAATTCATCTCAGATATGGTTCAGGTTGGGAGTTTTTATTTTCCTGTATCCTTTTGGAGTTCCCCACTGAGATCCTTGGATGGAGACATGGGAAATTCTCACTCGCTTACTTCTGTCAATTGTATCATCAAGTATTGGAAGATGTTTGATCCTTACACATTGAAAAAGAGCCGTTTAATGTTTTTCTGCACATGTGCATGGACTACCTATCCCCTAGAGCCAAAATGGAATACAGAGGGAAGTATTAATTATGATGCAATTTTACAACTATAAAGATACTGTACAAAGGAAGGAAATTGGTCAGAAGTGCCCTATGTTCAAATTTTTGTTGCATTAAGAAATAGTCCTTATTTAGTTTCAAAATGTAAATGTGAGCCACATGGACATGGACATCTCAGACTCTTAAGGAATCCACTATCCTAGAGCCTGAGACTACTCCTTCCCAGTCTTTGGAGCCTGAGTACAAGACAACCTCCATCAAAGCCTCACCCACCATTACTGAACCTAAGGTTTCCCCTACTTGCTCTTCTAAGCTAGAGGATGGGACTTCTAGACCAGCTGTAACCCAAACCTATACAGGTCGATGCCCAGCCTTAGCTGAGTTTATGCAAGATCCTCAAGGACAGTATCCATTACAGGAAATAAATGGACAATTTGGAATTGGCAGAGTTCATGTGCCTTTTTCTCTCAGTGACCTAAAACAGAAAGAGTTAGATCTTGGAAAATTTCTGGATGACCCTGATAAGTACATTGAGGTATTTAGAGGTCTCACTCAGACCTATGATCTAGATTGGAAAGATGTAATGTTACTCTTCAATCAAACACTGACCTCTCATGAGAAACAGGAAGCATTACAGACAGCTATTGCATTTGGAGATATCTTATTATTACTTTCAGAAGGCCAGAAGAATGACAGCCAGGGGAACTACAAGTTCCCACAGGAGCCCAAGCGGTCCTACCCAAGACCCCTAATTGCCTAGTAGCCCTATGGGAGATTGGAGTAGGAGACATTTTCAGACATGTGTTCTTGAAGGTCTAAGAAGGTTAATAACTAAAGCCATTCAATTATTTTAAACTCTCAGGGGTTCAACAAGAAAAAAAGGGAACACCCCTCTGTTTTCTTAGATCGTTTACAAGAGGCATTGAGAAAGCATATGTCCCTAGATCCTAATTCAGTAGAGGGACAAATTATTCTTCAAGATACATTCATTACTCAGTCAGCCCTAGATATTAGAAAAAAGATACAAAAAATGACTTTTGCTCCAGATAGCTTACTTGATGTGTTAGCAAAAATAGCCTCCTCAGATTTTTATAACCGTGAGGAGGTGGAGGCCAATGAGAGAAAACAAAGAGACCAAGGAAAAGCAGCTGCTTTTGCTGCAGCACTAAGAGAAGCAGATCCTAATTCTCATTCTTCGGGCCCCAAGAACTCAATGACTACATTCATCTGCTACCGCTGTCAGAAGCCAGGCCACCTTAAGAGTGACTGCCCTAAGAAGCCTGCTGGGCCATGCCCTAACTGCAAAGGTGACCACTGGATGTCGGACTGCCATGTGAAGCAAAGGCTAAAGAGTTCAGACCCATCCTACCAGTTGGTCCAGCAAAAATGAAGGGTGTTGGGACAGTCTTTGCCCTCTCCCTCTGGCTTGACTGTCATCTCCACAGAGGAGCCCCAGGTAATCATGACTATGGAGGGAAAAGAAACGAGCCTGTTGCTGGACACTGACACAAGTCTCTCAGTCCTTCTTTTCAATCTTGGCCTTCCTCCCAGCCATCATACCTCAGTGAAAAGAGTCACAGAGAGGAGGTAATTCGCTATTTTTCACAACTCTTAGGCTGTAACTGGGATGGCTTTCTTTTTTCACATTCCTCTTTGACAATGCCTGAATGTCCAGTACCTCACTTGGGGAGAGATATTTTATCTTGTTTAAACACTGTAATATATATGCACCCAGGTCAGGTACACTGTCTTCCCCTTGTGGAGTCAGAAATAAATCCTGAAGTACGGGCAGTTAAAGGCAATATAGGTGGGGCATTAAGAGCTGCTCCAGTACAGACACATATCAGAGGTTCTACCATTTTCCCTAACCAGAGACAATATCGTTTAAAACCTGAAGTTTAAAAAGGGTTATTTCCTATAATTGATACCCTAAGGGCACGAGGCTTATGTGAGCCCTGTAACAGCCCATGCAACACTCCCATCTTGGGAATTCAAAAACCCAATGGGGAATGGAAATTAGTACAGAAGCTCAGATTGATGAATGAGGCACTAGTGCCAATTCACGCAAAGGTACCTAACCCATATACGCTCCTTTCTCAAATTCCAGAAGATACCAGTTGTTTTCGGTGTTAGGTATAAAAGATGCTTTCTTTTGTATCCCTTCACATAGATTCCCAGTGTCTCTTTGTTTTAGAAAATCCTCATGACCAGGCCTCTCAGTGTGGGCAGTGCTTCCCTAAGGGTTCAGGGATAGTCCACATCTTTTTGGGCAAGTGCTTTCCCATGACTTGACATGCTTTGAGTTTTCCCATAGTGTAACACTCTTACACTATGTAGATGACATTCTTTTATGGGCCCCCTCAGAAGAGCTCTGTAGCGAAGGCACCTGTGTTTTGCTAAATTTTCTACCAGACAGAGGTTATAAGGTCCCTAAATCTAAAGCTCAACTTTGCAGTCTTGAGGTAAAGTATTTAGGCCTCATCACATCCAATGGAACCCAAAGGCTAGGAAAAGACAGAATTAAACCACTTCTCTCCTTCCCACAGGCCAAGACCCTAAAATAGCTAAGGGGATTCCTAGGAATTACAGGCTTTTGTTGCCTTTGGATACCAGGATATGGGGAGATTGCAAGACCCCTCTATCAAATTATGAAAGATGCCCAAGAGAAAAATACCCTTATTTTAACCTGGGAACCTGATTTCCAAACAGCATTCCAGAATCTTAAACAACCTCTCCTAAATGCCCCAGCCCAAAGCCTCCCCACAGGACACCATTTTAATTTATATGTCGATGACAGGCAAGGTATGGCTTTAGAAGTACTTACACAGAATCGGAGACCCACACAACAGCCTGTAGGGTATCTGAGTCACGAATTAGACATTGTAGCAAAGGGATGACCTTCTTGCCTTAGAGATGTGGCAACTGTAGCTTTCTTAGTGCCAGAAGCATCCAAGCTAACTTTAGGTAAAGGTCTCACTGTATGTACGCCTCACAATGTGGCAGGACTTCTTTCTAACAAAGGGGGCCCCTGGCTATCAGACAGTTGATTTCTTAAATAAGGCTCTATTTCTAGAAGGACCAGCCACCCAAGGAAAGACATATTTCTCCTTAAACCATGCTACGTTTTTGTCCAACAAGGAGGAAATTGAGGCTGACAGACAGGAGTTCAAACAGGTAATTCTCCATACATATGTAGCTAGAGAAGCCTTATTAAACACACCCTTCACTGACCCTGATTTGACCCCTCTCTCTGATGGCAGCTCCTTTAAGGAAAATGGATAAGGAAGGCAGGGTATGCAGTAATGCCTTTACATCAGACTATTGAATGTTCCTCACTCACAGCTGGGACTGGTACTCACCTAGCAGAGCTCATAGCTCTGTCATTCTCCTCTGCCTGGGAGGCCATTACTGCTCCTCTTGGTGGAAATCTATGTTGGCTATATTCATAATAATCCTGTTGATCTTATTATTTGGCCCATGCATACTTAATTGTTTGACTTTGTCTCCTCCACATTTAAAGTTATATGCATACCCAAGATAAAAATTCCTGGTGTCTATTGAGGGTCTTTACACACACCCTCTGGAGAGTTTGTCTGACTTCCAATTGACAACTACCACTCCCTTTGCCTAAAGAAGCCAGAGTGGTCATCCTCAATTATTTCCTCATGGCAGTTTGGGTCACTTCAGAGGGGATAATGGTATAGGTAGCTGAGCTAGATCGAAATACTACAGGCAGGGGCCGAGCAGGCAAGTTCTCTGGGAGCAGCAGGGCTCCTGGGTCCGAGTTTTTGCTGGATGCATACGACAACGATTCCCAGCTGAAACACGTGCACAGAGCCAGGTAGTCCCCATCCAATCCCGAGGGCAGGACACGAGAACAAAGAGCCCGTGGACATTACAGACTGAGTTGCTAGGCAAAAGGAGGCCCAGGGGATGGGCGGGGCGAGCAGGCCCTCGGAGCCGGCCGAGCAGCCTCCCTCAGGCACCCACACTTTGTGCCCAGACAGCGAGTTCTCCGAGAGCGGCAGGGCTCCTGGGTCCGAGTTTGTGCTGGAAACATACCACTACAATTCCCAGCTGAAATGCGTGCACAGACCCAGGTACTTCCCATCTAATCCCTGAGGGCAGAACGGGTGAACAAGGAAAACGCAGATATTACAGACTGAGTCCCTGTGGCGGCAGAGAGGAGATCTGGACTGAACAGCCCAGGGACTTCTCCGGCTGGGGGCTGGGCGAGCAGGCTCTCTGAGCCAGGCAAGCAGACTC
>NW_004955616.1:0-22249 GCF_000276665.1 Chinchilla lanigera
GTTCTTTTGGACATGAAAAACAAAGTTGCCGTGAAGTTCCTATGATTTCCCTAGATTTCTAGTAAGCAAAAGTTTCCCTAACCATGGAAACACAGAAAGATTTCACTATATTTAAAAAAAATAATAATTCAAAACCTCACCCTTGCCACATTTTCACTTAATGAGTAGCAGTCTAGGTTAGGGGAATCACAGATGAGCTCACTGTTGGACTTGGATAGACTGATTTCAACTTAGCCTCAAGAATGGAAGTCACGCCTGCACATGGCAGGTCTGAGAGGCCGAGGCCTCTGTTGTCTCCTCTCCCCACCTTGTGCTCTCACAAAGATCCCCGGGCCAGTTAGGCTCACGGAGCTCAGTTTCTCAGCACTTCACAAGAATGCTATCCTTAAAGAGTAAGGAAAGCAACAGATATGAAATAAAACAATAGATGACATAATACTATATGAACTAGCAAATGGTATTATAATGACTAGTTCTGGTTCATGAAGTTTGATTTTCAGAATCAATAAGCATTTATCTGCCATCGCAGGACAAGGAGAGTTATTGGAAACTCAAAATGGATTCCAATCATCACAGACCGTTCCATTATTTTCTGATTCTTTTAGTAGAAAATCAAAGCTTTGGAGAGACTGAAAACAATAAGGAAGAGGTCTTTGTTTTAGATTTATATTTCTGCTCCCAGTGCCTATTAAGAGCCAGTTATGCAGTGATTAAGCCACATTTTGCAATTTAAAATACATAAACTGACTGACAACCAAACCCTTTAAATTCCATCATCAGAGCAGAAGAGCAATCTGAAACATATGCTGCACAGGAGGCAAGGCAGCTAATGAAGACTTCAGTATCAGGATTATGACCCTTAATTTCAACAGGAATGTGTTCTATTGCTCAAGCCCAGACATAAGGAGAGAAAGCACGACGGAAGCACAAATACACCATTTCACAAAAGAGCATTTTGCTTTGGTCCAAGTATAATTTCATTTTTATCCAATTCAAATAACTTAGAACAAAGACATGGAAGGAAGAAGGATGATAAAAGGAGAGCACTTGGGAGAGACGCCAATTCTGCAATAATTGAGCTGGGAACTTAGAGCACAACTTGCACTCCAGTGTTTGTGGAAACCAAGTCCAAACAGCTGGCAAACAGCAGGCTGAGGATGAGGACGATGCCTTTGCAATTTGCTTCCAAATCTATTGGTAACCCTCAGGCCCAAGGGTTCTATCTGCTTTGAAGGAAACAGGGAAACAGCGAACAAATCCTTTCTTCTCGAGTGAAGAAATAGTTTACAGTGATTAACATATGCCAGGGTTTTCTCACATAGGAGAAATTAAGGAAACTAATTATTTCAGGACTTTGGGGACCTCTTTCCATTTTGTAGATTTATTTGTAAGAATTTAGAAGCAAATATTCCTTTCCACAAATTTGTGAAGATGAGTCCATTTTAAACCACTAAAACGAGACTGTGTTTGTAGCACTTCGTAGGGGTGAGACTGGGACCACTTCACTGAAGAATTTTAAATATGTATTTATTAGTCTATAGGTTCTCTTTCTTACACCACTCCCTGGTAGTATCAATGGAATTCTCGGTTTTTGTCAGACGTGAATGAAATACAAAAGAATTCACAGACATTAGAAAATTTATCACATGATAAGATTAAATATGCAGGTGCAGTCTGAACAGCCTTAGTTCTCCCTTAGGATTTTAGTTACATTTACATTTAATATGTTGAATTTTCTCAGGATTTTGAAAACATCTACTTTTTGAGTGAAAAGTAGTGCAACTAATAAGTGAATAAATATGTTTATTTACAGGTGTTTTACAATGGACAAGGAAATATTCATATATCATGGTGCCATCTTCCTTTTAATTAGAGGTCTTTGCCCTTCCCATATCGGATGA
Organism: Chinchilla lanigera; assembly: GCF_000276665.1. NCBI lineage: Eukaryota > Metazoa > Chordata > Mammalia > Rodentia > Chinchillidae > Chinchilla > Chinchilla lanigera. The sequence goes on from NW_004955616.1 coordinate 1,902, forward strand.
AAAAGGGAACCAAGAAATTACAAGTGGGAATAGAGGCAAAAGAGAGAGAAATGAGTTCTCAGATATTTGGGAATCATGTGGAGAGAAGTAACAGAGTGATTCTATCCTAAGGGAAGCACCACCCAGCCACGTCTACTGAGAAAGAAGAGTTACAAGCACTTACATCTAAGTGGGAGTTAGTGTTTCTTGCTTATTTTTAATGTTTAAAAACAGAGGGAATTTCTATAGAGGAGAAAACAGTGGGGCTACTATAATTATATTTTATTACTTTCTTGATCAATGTCAATTCCAGTAATTTCATAATTTCTATTGTTTCTTGACTGGTCCTCGAAATAATTTTAATATAGTCTTTACATGTTAGGTAGAGAAGAATTTTGGTAATATCCAAATGTTGCATCACAGTTATTGGTTAGGAAAATGGAAATTATACTGTAGGCACTATAAAAAGAAGATATGAAATTAAATGAATATTTCATTGAACTTATTAGATTCTTATTGATATTGGGAAGCAACTAGAACAAAAGAGCGTGTGCACGGTTCCCGTTTCCCTGCTTCACGTTCTTTCCCTCCCCTGTCTTCCTCAATGTGAGTAAGAATGTATACACAAGAGTGTCGCTCAACCCGAGAGAACATGCAACATCATCTGCTAGGGTTTTCTTATCCATAGATGAGCTTTTCAAACACTATCCATATATTCATTATCTGTAGAGAAAATGTGTTTAAAACTCTACAACATTTTATGTTGACTCTAAAGTTCATACATTACACTTGTAAATCATTTCTCAGCCTTTCTACACTTTTCTCAGTTGATTTTCACAAAGCTCATTTGAATACTTACTTTTTACATAACACATACTGCTACCAGGCACGTTATGTATTCACATGTATGCTGCTCGCCTCTCCCCAGCTTTCGGAAAGATAGACATTTCTTCCTTCACTGTTACAGCGTCAGTACCCAGATAAACACCCAGCAGAGAGGAGGTGCTGGTGCACAGTTGGCTGGGAAGGTGACGTCACTCCCTCTTCCACTCTCCCCACTCAGTAACTCTACCCTTGTCCTGTAGAAGGCACAGGGCCATCTGAAATAAGAACCACAGCTTTCAATCCCAACCTGACTCCTTTTGCCCAGACTTCTTTTTCCTTTCTGGTGGCTAAAATGTGGTCGGCATGACTTAAACAGCTATTCTTCTTCCCTCTGATACAGACACATATGTTCAGTCAACTCTTCCTCCTGCTAATATACACATATATGTTCACATATGTACATTTACACATGGCTACAGAACACACACACACACACACACACACACACACACCTCCCCAGCATCCATCTCCCTACTTTTTGTCCACATATCAATAAATAATGAGAAGTAGATGTTAATACACTCTTCAAGCCAACAGGCCTTTAAATCGATAGGCACAGTTTTCAGTGCACTGCGGTGATCCTGAATCAGCTTTCTTATCCCATTGCTGTAATGTCCATATTTAGTAAAAAATGAAAAGTCTTAGACATAGAACACTCATATTCAACACTGCATATAAGATCAATGAGTTGTTTGCCTTTAGGGGGGTCTACTTTTAGCCTGATTATCACTATTATTTAAAAAGAACATATAAGCATCCTCATTTTCCCGTGTGGATGACACCTGGTTAGAGTGTCAGAGCTGGAGAAAAGGGACACACCAGAAATATTGTAGAGTCATTCATTTACAAGTGAACGAACCAGATATGGCTCCTGCACACATGAAGGTAACATTATAATAAGAGAAACAAATAAATAAATAAAAACAACAAACGTCTAAAGATAAATTGTTTTCCCCTTAGAATTTGACATTAGTGTCACACACAAATAAATTAGTGTGTCCAAGAACTATTTGCCAATGCAAAATGAGGGGTGGGACCTGAGCTGTACGTGTATAGACTATACAGACTAAGTTTAAAATCACAGCTTTAAGCTCAATAAATGGCTATGTCTTTTGACTAAATTCCACCAACACTCAAAACTACACAAAGCTTTCAGAAGATAGAGACAACATCTCATATTTAATCTACAAACACCAGCTCAACAGCAGAGGCTGATATCCCAAGCAGGGTAACATCTAAAACTGTGAGGAACGACAGCTACTTTCTCACACTGTGAAAATGTAGCCTGAACAGTGGTGTCAGCCAGTGGTTTCCCTTGTTTTACAGTATTATTCTACCAGCCAGTTTCTTTTCTTTTCTTTTCTTTTCTTTTCTTTTTTTTTTTTTTGGAACTGGGAATCGAACTCGAGACCTCAGGCATGCCAGGCAGGCGCTTGTGCCTCTGAGCTATATCCCCAGCCCTTTCCACCAGCCAGTTTCATAATAAACTTCTTTTTATATAAGCCAGGAAAGGAGACAAAGAATCGGGATATCAACACACAGCAGGACCAGATGTACTCTCTAAATAATGCTATACCAGAGTCAGTGGAAACGATGGAAATAATTTATTCTAGGAATCCTGACAGTTGTCATCATCTACACTTTACTGGATGGTTTGCACAGTTGAAAAACTCAGGTACGTCTTACACCACTGCCCCTTTGCTTCCACCAATTATGGAAAATCAATCAAAGGCTGAATTTAAACATACCAGTACCCATCAAGCCAAAGGTAGCTTTTCTCATCGCTGAGATTCTCAGGCAGCTTGGGTGTTATGCTGAGCCTAAAATTAAGATCTGACATATTTTCAACTGCTCATTCTAATGTTCAATACTTCTACTACTACTTGTCATTTTTCACTGTATAAAAGAGCAAAAAGTGATTACCGACAGTATATATCTATGTGAGCGAGCACGCGCACACACACGTCTGTGCACGCCATATATATCCAAATACATACATGTATGAATATAGAGAAAAGGGCACAGAAATCCCATTTAGAAAGAGAGAAAGGTGGGAACAAAAAAAGATCACACCACTGTCACTTTCTAAAAATAACTACCCACTATCTATAATCTTTGAGCCTGTACTGAATTATTCATTTAAACTTATTAAAACTAAAAATTTATGTGATACCTCTGAATATGACTCAGAATAATGTAACTACATAATCAAAAACCCTCACAGAAATTCATGCTGATTAACAGTAAATAGTTTTTGGACTGACTGATTTCTGCTTCTGAATGACAACACTACCCAGACAAACTCCGTGGACAAAAAGCGGCAGAATTGTAAAGTAATAAATTTCTGTAATGAGACCACAATGAAAAGTATAATTGTAAAGCTCCTCTCCAGCACTTTGAATTGTGCACAAGAGTGTTTACCATGCATACTGCTTGTTTTTGAGACAGAGACAGCAAACAACATCTTGAATGGAGTCTTCACTTAAAATTCTATATATTTTACATATTTTTAAAGCAAAAGACCTTACAGTTGATCAGCTTAGCTTTTAATTTTAGTTATGATTATGTTAAAATATGCTGTTCTTCCTGACATTTTTAAAAGAAAAAAATATTACTGTCTATTGACTCATTTTAGAAAAGATGTATCATAAAAAATGTATAGCTGCATATAATTAAAAATTTTAAAGCACTGCGAACTGACTAAAGTAATATGGACTATTAAATAATTTAAAATTGTGTTTAGTGGCAGCAGCTGTTTAATTAAAAGGTAAAAACTGCAACTAATCCACTACGGTTGACAGAAATACAGCCTATATATCTAGCAAGATCCCCTAGGATAGAGAATATGGATATGAATTCAAGAAGTCATGAGCTTCACTAATGAATATAATGAAAATAACCACCATAAATCAGTACCCAAACATATTTTACATCAAAGATTATGAGAAGGTTGCCTTACTTTCAATTTCCCTGTAGCTAATACTTTTACATCCCAATGTACTAAAAAATTCTTGAATGTACATATGTATTATTAACCATCAATGCTCATTGATTAGATTACCCACACTGATGAGAGTACCCACGTTGGCCTCAGCTTACAAGGATGGCTAGAAATATTCTCAGAACAATTGATTCCATCAAACTTCTAAACTTCAGGCTCAATATTTAAGACACTTGATCATAATTACCTTAGAACGTGGAGAAGTACCAGTAACCAACTACCCCAACAGCCAATGAACTGAACATAACAATTTCACTGAGAAATTATTTTCACCTACTATATTACAGGGAAAAGACTCTGGTGAACAAAGAAACTAGTGATGAGGAAGATAACACAATTGTTTGTGACAGTAGCTTACCAATTTGCTTTATGTTTCCAATATTTGATTGATATTTTCCAATTTGCATTATGCTTCCAATATTTGATTGATGTTGATATTTATTCAATAGTCCTCTGAAACAACTATACATGTGGGCAAAACTTTATGTACAAAGATATTTATTATAGGAATGCTTTCGTATCAGGAAAACAATTGAAAAGATATAAATTTCAGCAGTGGGAGTTGATCATGAAGTTGTGGTACAACTGAGAAGTGAGTGAAAGTGTCTGCAGTAAAGGTGTGGTGGTGTGTGCTGTAGCCCCAGATGCTTGGGAGACAGACAGGAGGGTCAGTTGCGCTCAGGTGTTCTACGCCAGTAAGCACAACATAGCAAAAGGCCATTCCAAAATTAATTAATTAATCAAATAAAAATAAAATAAAATGTTCACATGCAATACAATCTATCTGACAAAAAGCAAATTATGAGACAACAAATGCACTATCAATTCATTTACATACAACGAAAAACTAAGATCAAAAGATGAGAAATAGAAATACAATGTTCTTAACTTTGTGTGCATATGTTAAAATAAATAGCATTCAGTTGCTCTCTAATTTTGGGCTTAAAAGTGTTTATTTTTATATTATACTTTTTATAGTGCACCCTGACCACGCTTTAGAAAATAGCTAACTGTGAAATCCAACAGACCAGTTAAAAGGCGTTGCAGTGATAGAGGAGGGCAGGGGATGAAGGCAAATGGAGAGAAACAGAACACAATCAAACCTAGAAAGTGAACTTTTAGTTTTAAATATAAAATTAAAATAAGAAGTGTACCTTCATCAACAATATCTAAATAGTTATCTCTCTCTCCTTTTTTGCAGGGCGGGACAGGGTCTTGCTGTGCAGTTCAGGATGGCCTTGAACTCATTATATACCCCTGGTTGGCCTCAAACTCAAAGCAATCCTTCTGCCTGAGCCGCCTGATCTATTTTGCCACTACACCCTGCTGAATAGCTTTCTTTAAAAAGGAAAAATCAAACTATTTCAATACTGTTCTTTTCCCCCCAGAAGGGGAAGAGCAGCCCAAAAAGTCCTCCAACCACGGCAGCAGAAAAGAGGGAAAGAGGAAGAACAGTTTTCTTTCACTTGACAGACAAATTCATAAATGGCTCACAGGTTTTTTTAACATTCATATTAACTGTCTCGGTGATCATACTTGCAAACCATGGGGTCAGCAGAACAGAAAGTGGGAGTCTTTAATTAGGCAGACCAGGGGGCTGTAAGCCAGAAGGTGAATATTAGGCATAGCTCTGTGCAGTGCCAAAAACCGCAGGCTGACCTACAGAACCAATCTGAAGGGTGAGGGGAGCTATCTCTAAAGTAGCACTTCTTGAATGAAGTTTAAGCTCCATGTGCAGTTTGCTGAATTACATTTACTGCTGTTGAATGTATTTGGTTGCCACTCACCAGCTATAAATCACTGACATCCTCTACATAGTCCACAACCCTATTTGCTGAAGTTGAGGCAAATTCTCGACATACCAAATAGTCCTGCTTCCCTTACTGGGTTTTGGAAATGATTTTCCTAAACAATAGTAAATATTATGAGGTAGGAATGACTTAATATGTGGTATAAAAATACTGATGTGGATAAAATAGACTCTTTTAAGAACAGGGAAATCATTCTTCTGCATGCTACTAAAAATAAGATACAGGTCATTATAAAGTTATCCAAACCCACAGACTGTACATCCAGCATGAATTCTCATGCAAATCCTTGATTCAGGGTGATCATAATGTGACAGTGTAGATTCATCCACTGCAATAAATGTACAGCTCCAGTAAGTGATATTGATCATGGGAGCCATGCTGATCATTTGAACTTAGTTATTCATCATAGACAAATGAATTCATGCTTCAGTCATTGTGCAGAAATCCTTTCTTTGTCACATACAATATATTACATGTACAGAGCCAGGGAAGTTTTGGGGAAATCACTACTTTCTACTCAATATTGCTGTGGACCCAAAACTGCCCTAAAAAATAAAATTTATTAAAAATATACATATAGACTTGAAAAAGCTGTGTTCTCATGAAAAGACTCAGGTTTAAAAAACCAAATAACTTGGCATTCATGTTTGAGAACAGCAATGGCCTCATTTGGAAAGGTCCAAACAATCATTTGCACCCAACCTCTGTTTCTCAAAGGGGTCTCTGTTTATGTTTAGCTGAATATTTCAGCATTGGCTGATGATGTGGCTTCATGCTCCTGAGTTATCTCTCCCCACCTGCTGGACCTTATGCCTCAGTTTCCTCCGTCACAGAATGGGAGAAGTAGTGGTGTCTACTTCGTTGGATCACTGTGAAAATTGATTTTTAAAAGTTAGTTTGGGGCTTGGTGAAGTGCTTCTCTATAGTAAGGGCTTAAGAAACGTTAATTATTTTTGTTAATATTAATTACAACTTAATGGGAGAGGGGAAATCCAGTTATTCTTTGTTTTATTTACTAATATCACATGGAGTGATTAAAAAAGAGAACAAGACTCAATATGCGAAGTTTGTAATTCATTACTGCATGCAAAATTTCACCGGGCTAGAGAATCACTTACAGTCATGTCTAGAAGGTGCAGTTCTTCGATGTATGCTTCTTTACGGGCATTTGAAGGCATGTATTCATTAAAAGGCTTTAAAATAATAATTTTAGTTTGCCCCCCACCAAGAGTTCAAAATCTATTCCATGGTTTATTCTTTAGTGCAAGGAATTTAGAAGAGCTGATTTGTAGATAATAAATTTATTTTCAGAAATAATACTCTTGATCAAACATGGGATAATAGATAATTCAGAAGTTTCATGTTATCAGGGAATGGCACTGAAGGGATCAAGTAGGGATCTCTTTAATAAGAAGTGCTCATTTTGCTAGAGGAATCCAACTCTGCATTTAATTTTATTCCCTTCAGGGTGTAGGAGACAGTTTGTTAGAAAAACAGGATGATGCTTGGCTGTATTCACAAAGAGAACAAAAGAGAGAAGGCAGGTAAAGATGGAAGACACATCACCATGGAAATGATATTTAGTTTCTGCAGGAATTCTAAAGTATTGAACTTTTTAAAAAATCTTCATTTGATGATATTCTGAGTAATTTGTCAAGAGTTGTTTGAAAAATGATATAGCTTGCCATTTAGGGTGTTAACATTGTTACATGTTGTTTAATCTCAATGGTTTGTGTTCAGGCAAAGGGGAAGAGTATGGCACCCTCACAACTATGCCTCTTTGGCACAAGGATTATTATGAGCTAAAAGTACTTAAAAAAAAAACATAGCAGGTACAAGAAGGGTATTCCTACTTTCTCCTTTCCTTCTTGAAAGCAGAAGGAAAAGATCCATTTTTATCAAGGATAGGATGTTGGGACCACAAGAATTCCATATAAATAGATTTCTTTAAAGCAATTCTGTCAGCCAGACGTAGTGGCACATGCCTGTAATCCCAGCACTTGGGAGGCTGAGGCAGGAGGACTGTTGAGAGTTCGAGGCCAGCCTGGGCTACAAAGTGAGCTCAAGGCCAGCCTGAACCGCATAGTAAAACCCTGTCTCAAAAAGACAAAACAAAACAAAACAATAAAGTAATTCTGTCATCCTGTTAGCCTCCTCACACAGTTTAGCTATTTTTCCACAAATGTCTTCCTTGTTCAAATATAAAAACATCTAGATTTTAATACTTCTTTGTGTCTTAATTTTTTAATGAGGGTTTCTGTGTTGCATAAAAGTCATATGAAATAATTTTGGTTTCTTTTTGTTATTCTGTTTCATGTCATTAAATTCTAAGGCCCTCCCTACCTGCATAACTCTAAGAAGGAAGAACTTGGGAAGGAATTTTTTGCCCTCTTGTAGAAGGTGTTCATACTTCTATTCTGGAAATCTTCCATGCATTTGGCAATTTGTAAAAGAAAAAGTTGAAAGTAAGAACTATTACTAAAAAGCTTGAGAAGACAATATTAAGTACAATTTTCTCAACTGACATCAAGCACATGTTTCTATTTCTGTTGGAAGTAACATCTTCCCCTCCTCACAAACATGGCTGCTCTGCGGAAGGCTAACACCACCAGCCCAGGTTTAGAGATAAGCCCCAGCTCTGACCTAGGGCATCTGGCATATCCACTCCCTTTGGACGTATTGACAGGCTCAGAGACAACCAAAAGACTAAAGTTAAACCAATAAGAATGAATAACTTTTGTTCAACAGTTATGGGGAGAGTAGTTCTCTCTTCTTGTTGGATATGAATTTGGAGAAAGTAGAAGATTCAGAGCTGGGAGTGACCATTTTAGCCCCATAATACCATGATATGTATGTTTTGGAGGCTGAAAACTAAGCACAATAGCAACAAAAGAGAGCTAACACACACACACACACACACACACACACACACACACATGGGGGGGTAGTAGAGAAAGAAAAAAGAAAGGCCGAGTGAACACATATGCCCTATAAAGCCACATCTAAGCTAAATCTAGTACAGTACTTTTCAATTATTCAAGCCAATAAATTTTATTATCTGCTTAAGCTGGAATGGGTCATATTTTCTTGGTTACTTGCTGACAAAATTATCCTAAAATACTAACAGGCAAGATAAAAGTAACCCGAGCAATGACTGGAAGAGCCACTTTTTACCTCCCGTCTGACACTCCGAGAGCATTGTTGTGTCATTTGCTGCTGAATGGAGAGGAAAGTTGGTTCCTGAAGAGCCCCTCAGCCAAAAAACACAAAACATCTGCTGAAGTCATGAGTGACTTGTTAGTGAAGTTCAGCAGCAGTAAAGACTCCTCCAAAACAGATCTCCTCTCACCAGTGGGCATTTATATAATTAGGGTTAATTACAATTTAGAATTTCTAGGGCATGGGGCTAAATTACACTGACATTTAAGAGCTCCACTAAATTTTACCCTTTATCTTGAAGATTTCTGGAGTAACTATGCTGTAATTAGGTAATTTTCTTCTTTTCATTTTTAATATAATTTTCTTCTTCAGCCTTGGCAATTACCCCCATGGTACCAGGAGAAAAGAAAGACCACCCAATCTTCAACTGACACAGAGGTTAAGTTTTGCTGAGTACTCAGCGATGAATTTTCATGTGTACAACAACCTCTAAATAAGTTGCTTCAACAAGATCCTTTAAATTTGTGTCTCTCTGTCAGCCCTGCGACTGTCACAGAATGAATAAATTTTGTGAGTAGGTAATCAGAACCAAAACAATGGATATCACAATTGCTCACCACCCTTTACCCACACGATGGAAATTTTTGAGTAGCCCCTGGGAAATGCACAACAAATCCTATTACCTGCTTGTGGGTCTTACATATCCTTTACCCACACCAATTCTATGCAGTTGTCCTTTTGATCTTCATTCAAGAGAGGGAATAATGACTTTCATTGGATTAAACTATTCCAATGGTATTTACTTATGGCAATAAAGCACATGATACAGTATCCAGAAAAAACAACCAGAGTCCTTTAAATTTGAGGTCAAGAGCATGTGAATATTATATATTCAGGAGAAAAGTAGCACTGAGATACACTGTCTTCATGCAATGCGTTGCTCTCCTGGCAGAGGCACTACCCAGAGAGTGAAGGACACCTTCCATTATTAACCGCTAGGAAGTGAAAAGTTACTCTGAACAACAACCGAACCACTCTGACAAAAAAGTATTACCAGCAACATTTGAAATCAAATGAGACAACATTAAAAATATTTAGTTGTCTGGTCTATAGTCTTGCAGCTCATGAGTGAAAGAACCAACATTCAAAAGCCCTTTCTTTGCATTTCTAAAGCTGACCTTTCAAATTGAACTTTAAGAGCTTAAACACAAGCATGGGGGTAATTATACTCGTTTCTAGTTCACATAAGATAAAATCCAAGTATCTTGTACGTGTGTCTAGAACCACCTTTATTTTCCTACAAACCTTTCAAAACCTTTCCATTAACGTGTTCAGCCTTGGGCCCCCATTCACGTTACTTCTCCTGTAGGGCACACACTTCTTTCCCTTCTCATTTCCACCTACAGAACTCTTGCTTATATTTCAAAGCTCTGCTACTTCCTCATTGCTCCAGTATTTATGGGGTACCAACCATGCAAAAGACAAGACAAGCGCAATAGTGAGAGAGATGCAGCCACTTCACCATATATCCCGAATAATGAGACTTGCTGTGGTAATAGTGTCTCAGAGTTTATTAACATTGTATTTCAAATTCCAACTAACAGTTGAAAGATAAGCCACTAGAATAAACAGAAACCATTTTCATTTATGAGTATCAAACATGCGCCAGCTATTCCCATATGGACCTAAGGTAATCAGCTGGAAAAAAATAAATGCAAGCTTACTAATGTATAAACAGTAACTTCATTTAAAGTGCTGTGTTAGACATTTGATGTAAAACAAATCAGACCATAAGAAATAATGCAAATGTACAAATGATCAAAGTAATGGCAGTACTTTATCTTATGGATATTTTAAAAAGTGTGTTTGAAGGGTAGGTATTCTGATATCACTGGCTTTGTCACTTGTCTTCCTCAGTCCTCTGAGCTCCCAGGGACAGTCTGTGTGATGTTCATCTCAGGATCTCTAGACAAAAGTCCATTGTCTGACATCTAATGTGGGACTATTAACCATGGAAACAAGAAAGTAAAGAAGTCATAATCTCTTCCTAAAAATGAATATGCACTGAATCCACTTTCATATCAACCAAAAAGGTTTTCCTTAATGAACAACTGGAAAAATTAGTGAAATAAAATATTGGGACCAAATGTCCAGAGAGCACATGAAATCTGTAAATATTAGCAATATTTACATATATTTCATTGATATAGTTCTCCAAACTGGCAAAAATGTACTTGGAAGTGATTGCTTTGATCTCAAGCACTTCTTTTCTTTCAACTATGTACATATTTTGAAATATTTCAAACTTTTAGTAAATTGTCAGATCATACAATGAATACCTGCATGCCTTTCATCATTGTTAATATGTTACAACATCTGCTCTCTCTATTTAAACACATACTTCTCTTTCTTTCCCTACCCCCCTCACATACACATCACTGCTATCATCATCATCATCATCACCATCATCATCAGCTGTCCACTTCTCATTGCGGGTTGGTTTAACTGTTTGAGCAAGCAAGAACAGAAGGTCCTATTGCTCCATGCAGAGTAGAGACCTCATCTTTTAATGAGGTATACTCAATAAAATAACCCCCCTGGGATGAAGAGCATTTAGTGATCACTGGGAAATATTACTGGAAAGACCAGTAGTGAAGACCTTACGAAATGTAGATTTTTTTTTTTTTTTTTTTTTACTTAATAGAAAATGAAGAATCACTGAAGAGTTTTAGTGGGTTTGTGGCCAAACAAAATGATGCTTCTTCAAAGGGAATTTTAGAGATGACCTATCAAAGATACAAAATACACAAGAGAACAGAGGCAGAAGAATCATATGGCAAGTTTAAAATGCTGAGAACAGTAGAAAATATACTGAAACCAGATCCATTTCTTTGCTATAACAAAATAGGACTTACAGAGTTGGAAAAGTCATCGGGCAATGATATTTAATATGAACATACTCCAGTAGCATATATTTCAGTTAATTAGGCTTTCAGAGGAGTCATGTGGTATTTGGCCTTAGACATTAAGTCAATACAAGCCTTACAGCTACTCCTGGTGTTCCTCAGACCCCCACTCCAAACCACTCCCCTCACAAGAATCAATATAAACACCTTCTATCAGCCAGAAAGGACAGTAATCTTTAAGTGGAAGTCAGAATCTGCATTACAATTGTAAATGTCTGAAGCTGTAGTCTGGGGATTTTCCTAAAGGGATATTTGATGTAACTCTGTCTTATTCTCCCGGTTGTGCTTGTGAGCACATTGCAAGGGTGGTTTAAAAACCAGAGGCCATAAATTAGATTTTCTTTAAGAAATCATGTTCTTGACATATTTTTCATTATCTGAAAAGAATGAAACAGATTTTTCGGTTAATTAGTGCTAAGGCATGTATTTTGCATTAGCATTAAGTTTACCAAAATGGCTTTAAAAACTTGAACAGATGGCAGAAGTAAAATAACTTTTTCTTATGATTTAGGTTAAGAATAAATTGTCATGAGAATTCTCCTCCTGCCCAACTTTTCCTTAAAGTTAATGCATTTAATAGATACGATATATTTGCTTTTCTCACTGAAGTAAAGACAACTCTGTCTCACCTTAGACGAGTATAATGAAATGTGGGACTGTATTCTAATTCTTTCCACCCAGGGTAAAGATATTTGTCAATGTTTATACATCAGAATATACAGAAACAATCTTAGCCTTGAATAATCTTGAATAATAACTCTGTGGGATACAGCAGCAGTTGCAAACACAGAAGACAGTAGGGACCTGCCCAGGAACTTAAATGGGAAAAAGGACTTAACAGGGGCATGTGAGAACACTACACCACTAGAAGAGCTTCCAGAGGTGGCAGAACTGGCCCCTTGGAGCAGCTTTCCAGCATGGGATGCATGCTCAGGAAAGCCAGAGCAGCTCGCCTCTCAAAGGAAGCCCAAAATGCAAATTGTATTTCTGACATCTCTCAGTTGGGAAGGGGGAGTATTGGGCTAGAACTCAGAGCCTTTGCTGAGTGACATCCCATCTTTTCCTTAAAATTTTGAGACAAGGTCTCAATAATTTTGTTAAGTTATCCAGGCTCATTTCAAACTCGGTTCAATCTCCAAGAACATTTTTGCAGCTACTTTTTTTAAATATATGTTCTTAAAAATGGTGTAAAAGCCAGGAATAGTGGCACATGCCTATAGTCCTAGCACTCTGGGAGGCTGAGGTAGGATTCCAAATCCTGCCTGGACAACAAAGACCTTGCCTCAAAAATAAAAAATAAAAAAATAAAAAGGGATTAGGGGTGTACAATTGAATCTCTAGGAAGGGGCTAAAACCCTCCAGGTGACCATAAAACATCAGTCTACAACATTGGGGTGGGTCAAGTGTCTACAATTAGTATTCATGCTTCATTCTGTGCCTTTTGCCATGCTGTCATTGAGAGGGAGCTCAGCCTCCAAGTGAAACACCACTCAGCCAACCAGATGTTCTTTAAAATATTTTCAGAAGCAAATAGTGGTGAAACTTGCATGAGTCCTAACAAGTACACCACTCTGACACTAATGCAAGATCATCTTGAACTCTGAGCTTACTAGTGTTCATCTCACTTTCACTTTTTTCTTCTTGGCACTCTTAAATTCCCATGGCTGATTCTAAACTCATAAGCAGCCTCTTGAAAATCATTACTAACAGAAATCAGCATGTTACAGAAGTGGTGCCTTTTCTTCACCTTCATGTGCTTTAATTTCACTGTTGGATAGCTCATCTCAAGTCTCTAAGTATTAACATAGAGCCCCACAGACTTCCCTGCACCCACTTATTTCACCCTTCATTTTCCAGCTTCTTCCTTGGGACTTTCCAGCCTTTGGAAGTGAGTCATAAATCTGTGTTGTTCTATAAATTATCCAGTGTAAGGTATTTCATTACAGAAGCACAAACTAAATGTGCTGTATTGTTTAATTTTCACAATACTGTGAGACAGTTATGCCAATTGGTAGACCAGAAGTCAGGTAACTTGCATGTGGTAACACAGCCAGGCAGATCCAGGATCCAAGTATGGGTCAAGTGTTAGTCACTAGGCTCTTCTTTCTTATCTCCCCCTCCTAATCAGGTGATACCTCTGTTGGCTTCTACCTCTGCTTATTAAGTTTCATTCAGCCCTTTGTCCGATTGTAGCAAATTCGCTTCAAGAATCTTCAAATATTATTTCCATAAATTGGAAGTGATCGATTCTCCTCCTCCTGCCGTTGTAAAATATATAAATAATTGTGAAGACTGTAGTCACCCCACTGTGATATGGAACATCGCAACTGCTCCTCCCTTGTTATATTTTGGTGCCCACGACCCACTTTCTTTCTCCATCCTTTACCCCTTCTATTCCTGGCCTAAATTCTACTTTCTACTTCTATAAGATCAACTTTTCAAGCTTTGCTGTGGATGCTCTAGGTTCTTGCTTCTCAGACTTTTCCATGGAGGTAACACAGGCAAAGAGAGCTAACACTTGCTTCATTAGGAGAAGGAGAGAAGAGGCAAAGCACAATGCAGCAAGCAGAATATTGCCAATGTTCTATCTTTTTTTTTTTTCAATGTTCTATCTTAAAAATGCATGCAGACTTTGTAGCAATGCCATAACATATCAGTGTAAGCATTCATGCAAAACATCCCCACCTCCACATATTACAGTAACATTGACTTTCCTGAAGGGGACTTACCTAACCTGTAGCTTTGGATTCCCCAGTAGAATACAGTGCTGAACTCTCTCTAAGCTTTGCATTCCCGGAAAGCAGGGATGGTTAGCAGATGAGCCGCACATACTTATACAAGATTCCACCTCTGTGCTTCTTCATGATTCCCTTACTTACCTAATTCCCTAAAATCCATGCTCTCCTTTGTCAAAGATGTTCTGCTTAGCAAATGCTCTCCCTCTTACAATAGCCTGAATAAAATCATCTTCTTAATTGTTCAGTGCATTATGTCTTTGACACACGACATTCCATAAAGCAGAGCACACTTTGAAAGTTCCATGATGTTATACAGTGCTTCTTAAGATGATTATCTGGGATATTAAAGGACAACAGTGGTGTAAGGGAAAAGATATTATCTCCTCACCCACAGCTGGTTTACAGCTGAGGTCCCTGTAACCAAAGACAGATTAACAAGAAAAAAAGCATGCAAAGCTATTTCATGAGTTTTATGTGATATGGGATACTTCATAAGGAAGTGAAAATCTGACAAAATAGGGAAGCTTGTATTTTTTTAATGTTGGGTTGACAGAAAAAGAGTCAAGAAGAAATACTGTTGGATAATAGTAAAATCTAGTGGTCATAAATGGGAGAGAACTTAGGAAGACCTATTTGCTCAGATATGTTCTGGTTTCAAGTGTCTTCAGAAATTATGAGGGGTCTTTCTTCCCAGTGCATGGAGTGGTGTCTGGAATGAAAGTCTAATGACCTGCTTCAAGGAGAAGGGAAAGGAGAGGTCAGAGTGAGCTTCTTTGCTTCTGCTAAGTATCATGTTTTAGGGTAGAATGCTGAACCACATAAGCAGAAAAACATCAGGACTTCATGTATTTCTGAAAGAAGTTTTTTTGCTTCTCCCTTCACTTAAAAGTGCTAACAAGGCTACAACTGCAAGAACCGTTACACCAGAATAATATAAACAGCTAACTTATTTAGAAATATTGCAGGCAGTCAGGCAAGGCTGGGCCCTCAGAAGCTCAGTGCAGAGGACAACTGCCTCACTGTTGCTGAGGATGGCTGTGGTACTTTTCAGGTGAGCTCTGGTTCTTACTTGGAGCATTGCTTGCTGGCTGCAGCGCAAATCCCTCATCCTGCTGGCACAGATCCTTCATCCCACTGGCACAGACTTTCTAGCTTCCACCACTGACCGTTGGGCCTTCCCAGCGCAGATCCATGAAACAGGCCTGCATGAGACATTGTCGTGGGCTCTAGGCCTGCAGCTGGACTTGTAGAAAGCATTGTTTTGGCTCTAGGCATTCAGCTGGACTCATGCAGTACAGTACTGTGGGATCCAGGCCCTCTGCTGGATTCTTTGGTCTTTAGTGTGTGGACAAATTTCTTGTGCTCTCTTTTTGTATATGATTCTTTGGGGGAACTATTATAAATAATCTTTTATAATATATGTCCCGTATTATATTGTTCCCCTTGCTAAACCTCAGACTACAACATTCCCCCAGGGATGAACAGCAGTGACTGATATACTAAATACACATCAATCACCTTGAAGCGGGACCAAACCTACTTAACCTACCCCTTCTAGGAAAGTCCTTGTCCATCCCACGTCCCATGTGTGCTTCCTATGTGACTTGTTTCCCCATCTGATCCCTATTTAATCAATATTACCCAAGCAGCTATACTTATTGTGCTCTTATTGGTTCACCATAGCTTTGTCCCATATCACACCCATCCCATGATTCGCCATTAGATCAATATTACCTAAGCGACTACACTTGTAATGTTTGATTGACTATAGTTCTGTCCCACCTTGAACCCCCCTCACCTCATGGCTTTGCCCAATGAAACACCCTTGAGAAGCAAGGTTGGGGGAAAACCCACTTTCTGGCCCTCCTTCTGTCCCTCTTAGACAGAAGCTTTCTTTCTCTCAATAAACTCTTCCTACCCATAACCTCTGTGGTTCCTAGAATTCATTCCTCAGTTTTAGAGAACACAGGTTGGTGTTTCAGACACCTAGCAGGTTGGGAGATATAGTATTTCGCTTATATTATTTGGATTACTTGGTGGTGGTATATCATATGTCCTGTAGCAGTTGCAGGGAGTGGGGACTGCAAAATAGAAGAACTGAGCAGAGACCTTTATTATCACCAGCTTTAGCTGCTCATGTCTGTTCAAACCCACAAACACACACAAGAGTCTTGTTGAAAAGAAAAGAGCATTTTTCAAAGCTTTCTCAGGAGATGGAGGGACTTCCTATTGCCACAGACAACCATCTCACTGCGTCCACGTGTGTAAATGGGTGTTTTATTGCAAGGAAGAAAGAGGAAAGGCAATACAATGAGACTGAGGCAGGATAGGAGAAGTGAAAACTAGGTAGAATGGAGGCAAGGAAATTGAGATTTTAAAAATTGTATTTTAAGAAAATCTGCAGTGTCCCACACGGTCATGCAGACCTGTAATCCCAGCACTGGAGAGGGGGAGGCAGGAATATTGCTGAGAGTTTGAGGCCAAGCTAAACTACACAGCAAGAGGAAAAAATAAAAAACTGCAGCTTCAAGACACAAGTCCAGGGTTTTTTTTTCTCTTCTCCCAAAACCTAGTAAACCTGGGCAACTCCTTTTCTCCTCCAAATCGGTTTGCCCATTCTTTTTTTACTTGCATGTGTCCTGTTTCACCTATGAAGAGACCACATTCTAGGACTTCCCATGTGAATGGAACATTATCTCGCCGTGGTTGGGCCATCCTCTCCCAACCACTAGACAAGACTAAGATTATGGAGCAATGGTGGCCAAACTGTGGTTCCTGTTATAGACAGCTAAACTAGGTGAAAATATTATAGGCAGTCAGACAGGGCTAGGTGCTCGGGGAGTCAGTGCAGAGGATGGAAACACATTACAACCAACGAGATCACAAGTGTAGCCCCTTAGGTAATACCAACCCAATGGGGAAGCAGGTCACGTAGCAAGTGCACATGGAACAAAGAAGGACCTTTTGAACCAAGAGGTTCCAGCACCAGGAACCAACCAGGTGGCTCTGAACACACATACACACACACACACACGCATGCACGCACGCACGCGCACACTCACGCACGCACTCACGCACGCACATGTGTGACTGACATTAATGTTATTTTATTGTTTATCTCTCCTGAGGTATGTAGGGCTGGTCCTTTTGTCTTTATCTCAAGTCCTGGTCTCCAACAGATGTGCCTCTGGCCACAGCTGTAATGTGTTTTCATCCTTTAATTGACTCCCCAAGGGTCTAGCCCTGAGTGCCTACCTATCATATTTTTACCTAGCTTAACTGTCTGACACTGTGCCTCAGTGAGCATGCAGGGACCTCTCTGTTATTATGAGAGATAAACTGCCCCTGCAGCTGAGCAGTGGATAATAGTCTGCTTTTTTTTTTTTAAATTAAAACCTCAGTATTCAGGTTTAATTGCCATTTTGGCACTTTGTGATAAATACATGGATTTTGGGTTGCAGTTTGGGCATGTGGTCTCTGAAAGGTTCGCCATCACTGCTATAGACGAGCAGACTCCACAGATTTCCACCATCCCAAATACATAAAAGAATCCCAGCTGCCAACTGTACTGTGTCTCTTTCCCTGAGCAACTGCATTGCCCCTCTTGAGTGTGTCCTGTGTGTCTGCCTAATAAACCCTTCCCTTGCCTCTTAGAGACACGCCCTGAAATTCTTCCTCCACAACAAGAGTCAGCAAACCAGCAAGTTACTCAACAAAAGGGAGGGTTAAGTTTATTTCAGCCTCTAGTACCCCAGGCCGAGCCCAGGATCAAAGACAACCCGGGCTTGCTTTCTTCCCTCCTGGCCACTTCTGTGGTCCCTCCCTTCCCTGTGGGAAGCTAACTGGACTGTGACCTCCTGTGCCAGCATCTGGAGTTTGTGTTCATTCATCTAGAAGAGAGAAGAGGAGGCTGCTTATGCGCTGGGTGGGAAGGAGTTTGGAGAAGCCCCTTGTCTGGATGAAAAGGAAAACCTAATTTTTAAAGTCCTATTTTGACATGCTAGTTACATCTTCAGGCTCAAGACAGCCAAGAGCTAAGACAGCTTAAAATGACACTAGTTTTCATCCATTTTTCTTTCCAAATGACATTGCCGAGGACCTGGGTGCCATAGATATAGTTTGTTCAAGGGAGAGATGTAGAATCTTGATTAAAGCCTTGAAATGCAAAGCAAAAATAAGGTAGAAGTGATGAAGATGAGTAGGGGTTCTGGAGAGAAGCTTCGGGTCCGACACAAAGCATTAAATCATGCTGAGCAGATGATGGAAGCTTTTAAGTGATGGCAACTGCAGATAATACGGACTTGCTTTTCTCTTCAGGATACCTTAAAATATGCAGGAAGTAGGCTAAGTAATTTACATTCATTACCTCACTAAATCCTTACAGTAACTCCAGGAGCTAAGTACTGTTATTATCCTCACTTAACATAAAAAGTAACACAGCCTGGGAGAGGTTAATTAACTTGCCCAGGGTCTTGTAGTCAGTAAGAAGCTAGCGTGCCCAACTCAAAACCATGCTATAATAACGACTTCCCAAGAGCCGTTTCCGTATTTTGTTTTTTCTTTTAAAGAAAGAATATTGGGTAAAACCTGGAATCTGGAATGAAGAGAAGGAAAACAAGTCAACTATACCCACTCAGGGAACTTCCTGAGACAGCAGGAAGACACAAGGAGACTTTTAGAAGAGGTAAAGCTGAGGCACTGGGAGACAGCGGTGGTAGACACCAATGTCATCAGAGGACTTAGCACCAGGTACCTCCAGGACATTAAAATGAACAAGAATAGACTAGAGTAGGAACACAGGCTGAAGTTCTTCAGTTTCCACAACGCAGGAAAGGATTAGTTTTAAGGTAAGGCAGTCTTTGAAATAGCATTAAACATCTGCGAATATCAGGTTTGGATCCTGTGTACCTAACTACTGCAAGTTGCTTGAGAAAAAAAAAATGTAAATGTTCTTCTGGAAGGCCTAGCAAAAACATCCTACCAGCTCTAAGGGACTTTGAGGGTAGGGGAGGTTGGTTCACACTTCAGGGTGTGCCAATTAAATATGATGACTCCGGCAAACTAGTGGGTAACACAGTGAGATATTTAAAAACCTCTGTTACTGGATTGCTGCCACTGCGGGAGACTTCTCTCTCCCCTAAAAAAATAAAATGTGGTGTCAGGAGAGACAAAGTGTAAAACACAAGAGTTATTTTCCTTCCTCCAAGAAACCTGGTATATTAACTATTACTTAGAAGCTTGGAAACTTTGAACAAGTGAATAGGCACCAAACTGAGAAGAAAAATGATTATTAGGGCTTTTAGACTTAACACAAGTTTTTTAAAAAATAAAGGCTACTAGAACTGAGATGAGTTCTAATCAAATTATTTTAGACCACTTTTTATGTACAAGGCCGAGGAGAAAAGGAAACCAAAAGTCACATACGTACTCCACATTCCATCATAGCACCCACTGAAAAGAGCATACTAATTCTGATATAGGACATGTGAAAAAATGTGAATGTTAGAATAAGAAAATACAATACAGTGACCCCAGTGAGGAGCCTTCCTGATGAGAAAGTTCTGTCTCAAACACGGCCACTTTTAGGAAGACAGGCTATGCATACGGAAGACACCCTGCTGTCCTCAGGATTGAAGCAAGAACAAGCTTAGAGACACACAGAAAAGAAACCAGCTTCATGTCCAATGCTCTCCAGATGAAGATGACCAGCAAGGGAAACTAACATGAGAAGATTAATGGTAGTCTTGAATTAGCAAAAGTGCCTGCCTGATATATGTAGTATTGATGGGGTTCAAGACATACTACCCCC